>NW_012138302.1:2634032-2651397 GCF_000956105.1 Propithecus coquereli | reverse complement strand
GCCAGTCCAGGCTTTTGATAGTAATCAAGAAACTCCTGCTGGACTGTGCCCAGCTCATTTTCAAAACTGTGTTGGATCAGTGACTTCCTTGTACTTTCCATTTTCCCACTTTTCAAACTGGAATCTCTATAATTGTTCCTCCCAGCACTGCACATTCAGAGTAGGATATGTCGTTTCTTTAGTTTCACAGGTCTACAGATGAAGGGCAATTTGCCAGGGATCAAATTTAAAAATATCCTCATGTACCACATGTATACTTGATGTAGATGATTTACATGAAATTTTGAACTTTTGAGTTGATGAGATGTACATGACATTTTTTGACTTTGATGCTGTCATACTTGAGAGTTTAGAATGTTGGGAGGGATGAATGTATTTTGCATTTGGGATAGACATGAATCTGTGGGGTCTAGAGGTAGGAACATGGTAGATAAAAAAGAAGAAAAAAAAAAGGCATTCAAAGTCAAGATCACATTCCAGGAGGAGAAGGACTTCTTTGTCTTCTAGACACAGGCAGTCAAGAAGCAGATTGAGAGGGTGATCGCATTCTAAGTCAAGGAATAGGCAACAATCCAAGCATCCAAGACAGAGAAGATCCCATTCCAGAAAGAGAAGTAAGTCAAAGAACACATCAAAAACTAGAAACAAAAGAAAGAAGACAAAGAAAAGAAACGTTCCAAAACACCACCAAAAAGTAATAGCACAGCTAGATATTCTAGAAGTGCAAGCAGAGAGAGATGAGGATGAAGAAGCAGGATTGGAACAAGATCTCCTAAAAAGCCTCCATCTCCTAAAGAAAATTGTCCTGCTCACCATCCCCTAGGAGACATGAAAAGGAGAAGAAGAAAGATAAAGACAAAGAAAGTAGAGATGACAGAGAATGATCAACAAGCAAGGAGAAGAAGAGCAAAGACAAGAAAAAGCACTGGGAAAGAAAATCAGAGTGATAAAAGTGTAGAACAGGTTACTCAGGATTAGGATGAAGAGGAACAGGGGTATGAATGCTAGAAAGAGAAAAAAGAGCAGACACCAATAGAAGAAGGTTTTCCTACAACAAAGGGATGTTCTGTAGAAAAGGGAACTGGTGATTTGCTAAGAGAGTCCACAGTGAATGGGGATGATCGTGATGAAGACAATGTGGATATGAGAGACTGAGTGTTGCCTCTGTGGGAATCCACCTGTTTCCACGCACCAATGTCACTCCTTTGTGTGGCTTCTTAATGCTGCATTTGTTCATCTCAAACCAGATGTACACAGCTCTGAGTTATACAGCTCCTGATATTGACGTTAGTTATTTACATGGACAAGGTTTTAGAATGTGGTGCGGGAGTAACCAATTCCTGTCATGGTGAAGGCTGATTGAGTAACAAGCAGTTTTACTATTCTAGTGCTGCTTCATAACAAAAATGAAAGGTTGCAAGTGTCTACAGCAGGCATGGATTGTTTATGTTGTATGATATCCTTTATTAAGTTCACTTATGGTATTTCCAGAATTTGATTCATTGCCACAAGAGAGCCCTGTAGAAAATGCATGGATTGCATGTTATCATGGCAAGAATATCCTAAATGTCAGGAAAATTCTGCAACATGATGCATCTACTTATGGCTTTGTTTGATGACATGACGCGTTAACATTCTTATAGTTACTTTTGGAAATGAGCATTTGGAAATAGATAATCCTTAAAGCCTTGTGAATAAATTTTTTTGTGGCTTTTGTTCATCTTTGAAAGGTTATATATGCATTAACCTTTTTTGATGGCTAATTAGGATTTAATTATAGAAACAAGATTTTAAATAAAACTGTCCTTGGCAGCGAGTAAATAGCAGCATATTTTCAAGTAGAGACATATACTTTTTCATAGATGTTTTGTTAATTTTTTCCTGAAATAATAATTTATTCCACATTTAAATCAGTGAAAGCCATTTGCCTATCCTGAGATCATCTGTAAAAAAAAATAAAAGTTATCTCTCATCTTAATTTTCCATTTCCCTCCTCTTCATTAATTTGTTTTAAGCTCAGTGTTGGAAAATGGGGGTAGTGCATTTTAAATTGACCTTCCTATGCTTTTAAAATAAGACAAATCTACTTGATAATGTACCTTTTATTTGATCTCAAGTTGTATAAGACCAATAAATTTGTTTTACTATTATTGCAGTAGTAATCTTATGCACACAGTGATTTTGTGTTATATGCAAAATAGTTAGGTAACTGTTTTCATAGTTAAAGAGTTTCAGGCATCATTTTCGTGCAGTAAAAACGAAAGTAGGCTACAGTCTGTGCCATGTTGATGTACAGTTTCTGAAGCTGTTTTACAAGATTTTGATCATAAACCTTCTAACTTAAAAAATATAGGTATCGAGGATAAACTTAAAAGAATAAATTTCAATTGTTCTCCCCATAAAAAATGTTAAACATTTGAGGTGATGGATATAATTAGCTTGATTTAACTATTCCACATTACATTTTTAAATTATAATGTCATTCTTTACCCTATAAATTTATATAATTATTAATTATCAATGTACCTTTAAGAAAAGTGAGAGAGGCTAGTTAAGAGGGAATGTGTATCACAAGCTTATCTTGCAAGGGCTGACATCAGTCAAATCCCAGGGTCCCTAGTTGGGTTTGAGCCACCAATCTTTTGCATAACAGATGAAAGAAATGATTACCCAACTAAAACACAGACATTGACTCTCTTTGCACATTATCTCTGGTGCCAGGGTATTGAACCTTGGATTCTTTTGACTTGTTGAACGGTGCCAGCCCTGGAAGACATTCTGCCTAAGAACAGCGTGGAGATATCTACAGCTGCTTAATGTGATATCACACATCAGAAATTTCCGTCAGCCACAAAGTTATAGGATACTCATAGCCCACATTCTGAAGGAAAAGCTACATTTTTTTCAGAGATGAGTAAACATAAAGATGTCATTTTTATACCACTGAGGGAATCAATGATGTTTTAAAATGCATTTCTCTGGATTTTGTAGCAAAAAGGCTGTGGTGCCTGGATTTGTGCAACGGTGCTCTTGGTCAAATACTTTGAGGACTGGGTCTGACCTCTCCAGCTCCCTCCCATGATGGCACACAGCTTTTCCTTCTCTTCCCCTTTCCACAAACCAGCTCCCAGCTCCTTCCTCCTGATGACCATGAGATCTGAGGCAGTGCTTCTTTTTCTGGAAATCCTGTTGATTGTATCTGGACTTCCTGGATGCAACTTTTAGGTTTATCTTTCTTCTTCTTTTCTTCACTTGCAAGCTTTGTTCTGATTTTTGGAATACATATTAAGATGATCCTGCAAATCTTTTTCATTTCTTATCTCTGCTGCTATGGTTTTCATTTTGAAGAACTTTATTTTTATATTTTTTATTTCAAAATATTAAAGAGGTACAAATGTTTTTGGTACATGGATCACATTTGTAACGCTTGAGTCACAGTTATAAGTGTGCCCATCACCCAAATAGTGTTCATTGTACATGTTAAATAGGTTTTTGCCACTCCCCTCCTCCCTTCTCCCTCCCTCTTGATTTCCAATAACTTTTGCTTCTGTTGATGCCCATCGGTTAGTTCCAGTTTATTAGAGAGTACATGTGGTGTTTGTTTTTCCATTCTTAAGTTACTTTTCTTAGGGCAGTGATCTCCAATTCCTTCCAAATTGCTGCAAAATGCATCAATTCATCCTATTTTGTGGCTGAGTAGTACTCCACGGTATACATATATCACATTTTATTAATCCACTCATGAATTGATGGGCACTTCAGTTTATTCCACATCTTTGCAATTGTGAATTGTGCTGTAATATACATTTGGGTGCAGGTGTCTTTTTGATAAAATGACTCCTTTTTCTTTGTGTAGATACCCAGTAGTGGGATTGCTGGATCAAATGGTAGGTCTACTTTCAGTTCTTTGAGAAATCTCCATACTGCTTTCCGTTGACTTTGTACTAATTTGCAGTCCCACGAACAGTGTATAAGCATTCCTTTCCCTTTGTATCTGTGCCAGCATCTATTGTTTCTGCAATTTTTAATAAAGGTCATTCTAACAGGAGCAAGGTGATTGACCCTTTGTATTTTTTGTTTGTCTGTTTTCTATTACATTTAGTTCTGCTGTGACCTTTGTTATTTGTTTTCTTGTGTTGGCTTTGGTTTTGGTCTGCTCTGCCTTTTCTAGTTCCTTGAGATGTGATATTAGATTGTTAATTTGTGATCTCTGTGTTTTTCATGTGGGCCTTTAAGCCTATGAGTTTTATCCTGAGGAATCATTTTGCTGAATCCCATAGATTTTATAGCTTGTGTTCCCTTTATCATTCAGTTCAGGGAATCTTTTGATTTCCATCTTAATTTCATTATTGACCCAACAATCATTCAGAAGCACATTGTTTAAGTTCCATGACTTTGTGTGGAATTGAGTGTTTCTCTTGGAATTTATTTCTACTTATATTCCACTCTGGTCTGAGAAGATACATCTTATGATTTCGATTTTTAAAGATTTGTTGAGACATGTTCTGAGGCCTAAGATATGATCACTGTTGGAGAATGTCCCAACTGCTGATGAGAAGAATATATATTTGGTAGGTTTTAGGTAGAGTGTTCTGTAAATGTCTGTTGGGTCCATTTGTTTTAGGGTCCCACTTAAGTCCAGTGTTTCTTTATTTATCTTCTGCTTTGATGATTTTTCCAGCTTTGACAGCATGGTGTTGAAGTGGCAATTACGATGCTACCACTCATTTCCCTGCTTAGCTGTAATGGAATTTCTTTTGTGTATCTTGGAGCTCCTGTGTTAGGTTCATATATATATTAATTTTCAGGATTTTTATGTCTTCTTGTTGAATTGCTCCACTTACCATTATATAATGACCATCTTTGTCTTTCTTTATCATTGTAGATTTAAAGTCAATTTTATCTGCTATGAGCATGGCTACACCTGATCTCTTTGGGTTTCTATGTGCATGGAATATTTTTTTTCCATCCTTTCGCATTTAGCCAGCATGAATCCTTGTGGTTTAGATGTGCTCCCTAGAGACGGCAGATACTTTGGTTGTGTTTTTTCATCCATTCAGCCAGCCTATGTCTTTTGAGTGGCACATTTAAACGGTTCACATTGAGAGAGAGAATTGGTATGTGGGATGCTGTTCTGTTCATCGTGTTGGGTAGTAACCTTATCGCTTTGTATGCCCTCTTGTGCTATTGTTTTCTAAGAGTTCTGACCCTTAGATTTTTTGGGTGATTTTCCACTGATGGGTATATAATGTGATGATTCATGTATAATGCAGTTCTGAGTATTTCCTGCAGGACAGGTCTGATCATGACAAATTCTCTCAGTGTTTTATTGTCTGGAAAAGATTTGATTTATCCAATAATCATGAAATTCGGTTTTACAGGATACAAGATTCTAGGCTCACAGTTATTACGTTTAAGAAGATTGAAGATGGGGCCCCACTCCCTTCTGGCTTATAAGGTTTCCACTGAGAAGTCTGCAGTTAGCCTAATGGGTTTTACTTTGTCGGTTAGTTGTTTCCTACATCTTGTTGCTTGTAGAATTTTCTCCATTTTGACTTTAGCCAGGTTGATGACTATGTGTCTGGCAGATGTCCTATTTGCTATGAATCTATCTGGTGTTAGATTATCATCTTGTATTTGGATGTCTGGATCTCTGGTGATACCAGGGAAGTTTTCCTCAATAGTTCCCTCAAATAGGTTTTCCATATTTTTAGCTCTTCCTTCTTCTCCCTCAGGGATACCTATAATTGATATGTTAGTTTGCCTCATATAGTCCCATGTCTCTCTAAGTGATTTTTCAGCCTTTTTATTTCTCTTCTCTTCCTCGTCAAATGACTGGGTTACCTCGAGAGCCTTGTCTTCAAGCTCTGAGATTCTTTCTTCTCCTTGGTTTAGTCTGTTGCTGAAGCTTTCTGCTATGTTTTGAAATTCTCTAAATAACTCTTTTGTTTCTTTATATTCTATTATATCCTTTCTTATGTTGTCTAGCTCTTTAGTGACTTTTTCATTAATTTCCTGATTTTTTTTTTTGGCTTCTTTTTGTTGGTTTTCAACTTTCTCTTCAATTCCATTCATCTTATTTGCCATCCATATTCTGAATTCCATTTCTGTTGTTTTGGCAATTTCCCTTTGGTTATAGTTAACTACTGTAGCTCCTTGTGATCCTTGGGGGTGTCAAACTGTTTTGTTTCTTCATGTCGCCAGGGTTCTTTTGCTGGTTTCTTTTCATCTAAAATCTCTTTTCTTGACTCAGAGCTGATAGGTTTGCAGGGCACCTGTTTTTTCCTAGGAACTCTCCTGCTTTATTAGAAGAGGGGGAGGCTCTTAAATGGTGTATTTTTTCCTGGTCTGGGATGTTGATGTGACATGGGAAGGGCATGTACACAAAAGCTTGTAATATTATCGTTCATCCTGTTCACATGTGATTGCACTGTTCAAGTCTGTGCTGGTTGATCTTTGTGCTGGGTGTTTGGTTGTTCCCCAGATAGTTGTAGGAAATTTGAGTTGGTAGCTATGGGAGACCCTCTGCACAGAGGCCAGTATTGTGGGAATTGCTCTGCCCATGATCTCCCTGCCTACATGACAGTAGCAGCTAAGTGAGTCTATCTAGACAGTGGTTATGGGTTCCCGGGCTGTGAGCGTTTGCTCAAATCAGGTCCCAGCATAATGGCAGCCCTCGTGGCTGGGGGGTTCCTGGTGGGCATTGTACCCAGTCCGACGGCCCTGTGGCAGTAGTGGAGACTCAAGAGTGGGGCCTAGGGGTCAAGGTGCAGCGCTGGGATTTTGGAGGTGGTGTCTTGGGCCTCATGAGATTTCTGGAGCTCTGACAGCCCTGTGGCAGTGGTAGAGACTCAGTGGTGGGGCCTGGGGGTCCAGGTGCAGGGCTGGGATTTTGGAGGTGGTATCTCGGGCCTCATGAGATTTCTGGAGCCACAGAGGCAGAGCCTCTTAAGCTCCAGCATGAGAACCTCATAGCTGGTATTTAGGAGGAGCCAGGATCTTGGCTTTTGAGCAGGGCCTTTGAACCAGAACCAGGGCCATGCAGATGGTGGGCTGATCTGACCTGGAGGGTGGAGGCAGGGCCAAGCAGGCAGCAGGCTGTTTGGACATGGATGGCAGAGTCAGAGCTGTACAAGCAGCAGGCTGTTCCACAGGCTCGGGGACCACAGATGTCAAGTTACAGGGGTCGGGGTCAGTTCCAGTGGCCCAGGGACTATTGAGTTCTCCCCGCTCCTCTAGTACCTACTGCAGTTGCCAAGAGCCTCCTAGGTAGGAACTTACAGTGCCCCAGGCAACTCCTATGCTCATATCCTGCTGTGCTGGAGGGGAGGGGTGCTTTTCCAGTCACAGGATATGGCTCAGAGGAGCCTCCACTTAGTTTACTCCCTCCCCAGCCTGGTGGGGGTGAATATGAAGGCTACTGCTGCAAAGCTGAGTCCTGTACTGATCTGGTGCTGTGTACCTGAGAACAGAGGATGGCATAAGCTGCAGAAACCCAGGATCATCTACCAACAGATCCTCACTGTGCCCGTTCTCTGGTGCAATGACTCTGCACAGACTCTAGGCTGGTCCCTGGTCCATCCAGACAGATGCCTATAGCAGTGGAGGGTGCCCTCTCACAACTCAGCTACAGTGCCTGTGGGATGAGCTCAGCACTCTACCCTCTTTGTCTCCCTTGCATGTAGATGGCTTCCCCATATACCTTTGATCCTGTCGAATGTATCACCTGGGCATCTTGTCTTTCACTCCAAGTGCCCCATGTTGCTTCTCTATGATTTCACAATGTTCCTTCCAAGAAGAGGTATCTAAATGTGGGCATCTGCCTGTAGTTTACACTCCTTTCCTTGAGAGTGGCATGCTCACAGCCTGCTTCTAGTCCATCTTCTTCCTCTGTACTTTTTTAATCAATTTTTTTGGTAAACTTGAAGCCACTCTTTTTCAACGGGTATCTTTCTCTTTTGCCCACAAGTGCAAACCTTCTCTTGAGGTCTCCTTCTGATGGTGGCTTCATGATAAACTCTTGCAGTAGTGGACCCCATGCCAATTGCTGCTGGTAACCACAGTGGAAACTCTCCCCAGGTGGAGAGGCATGCTTGCAACTTGCTTGGCACTGGCTGCCTTCCCAACAGCAGTGGCATGTCTGGGGACCAGTGGTGGGAGGTGGCTGGCGTCACTCACTTGGGTATAAGGGTTAGGTAGGTGGCCTCGTGTGCCTCTGCTGTAGATTGCTAGGCATTAAGTGCACTCTGCAGCCCGGAGCCCCTGTGATGCTGGTGGCAGCCTTTCTGGTGGGCTCCAAGCCTCAGGGGTTGATTTCTAGTGAAATCTTGCTCCTTCTTGTTCTGCTCCACAACTTCTTCCCATGGAATCTCCAGTAGGTTCTGGCACTTTCCCCTCTGAATTACACTTTTCCCTCTGAATTACGTATGTTTTTCTCAACTAAAACTTTTCCTTCTTTCTGAGACTATCTGGCAACTGGTGTCTAGTCAGGCATCTTGCCTTTCAACCTCTACAGCAGCAGACCCAACCTTTTTGGCACCATGGACCGGTTTCATGCAAGACAATTTTTCCATAGACCGGGATGGGTGTGATAGTTTCTGGATGATTCTAGGGCATTGCATTTATTGTGCAGTCAAACCTCTCTGCTAATGGTAATCATCTGTATTTGTAGCCTCTCCCCATGCTGGCATCACCTCAGCTCCACCTCAGATCATCAGACATTAGATTCTTATAAGGAGTGGGCAACCTAGATCCCTCGCATGTGCAGTTTACAGTAGGGTTCATGCTCCTGTGAGAATCTAATGCTGCTTCTGGTCTGAGACGAGGCAGAGCTTATGCGGTAATGCGAGAGATGGGGAGCAGATGTAAATACAGATGAAACTTCACTTGCTTGCCCACCACTCACCTCCTGTTGTGCAGCCTGGTTCCTAACAGGCCACTGACGGGTACTAGCCTGCAGTCTGGGGATTGGGGACCACAGCTCTAAAGCAACTATTTTTTTTTTAATTTCAGCATATTATGGGGGTACAGATGTTTAGGTTACGTATGTTGCCCTTGCCCTCCCTTCCCCCCCAAGTCCGAGTTTCAAATATGTCCATCCTTCGGGTGGTGCACATTGCACTCTTTGTGTATAAAACAACTATTTTTAATAAGCCTAATGAGGTAAAGTATTCTTGTAATGTGTGAAAAAAATAGGCAATCTCAACCAAGAAATAGAAATAGAAAGATAAAAAGGAACAAAATGATATTTCCAGAAATAAAAACAAAAATGCAGTGTCTAATATAAAAAAAAAAATGGATGTACTTAATAGCAGATGGGAAATTTCCAAAGAGTCAGTAAATTCTAAGATATACTGATAGCAATCCAATCTGAAAAGGTGCAAGAGAAAAAAAAGATTTAAAAATAAATAGTGTCCCAAGAATCTGTGGGAAAATATCAAAAGGTATAAAATACTTGTTACTGGAGTCCTGGAAGGGAGTTCAGAAAAAATATTTGAAAACATAAGAGCCAAAAATTTCCCAACTTTGGTGGATGACATAAATTTATAAAAATTTCAGAAAACCACAAGCAGAATAAGTACCAACAAATGCCTCCATCTGCACCATTCAAACTGCTAAAAGCCAAAGAGAAAATCTTGGAAGTAGCCAAAGAAAAATGACACATTGCACACAGGGAAATAAAAATTCCACTGAACACTGACTTCTTGTCAGAAACAACTGAGACCCAAAGACAGCTGACCATATGCAGAAGATGGCACAGAGTACTCATGGAGAGTGGAAATACCAAAACCAAACATGGATGCCAAAGGAAAGGAAGGGAAAAGTATAATAATATAACAGAGCCATAAAGGTGAAAATGGATAAAATATTGGACAATCAAAATTGTGTAATGCAGCCAAACATTAGACAAATATGAGATATAGGAGAGAAATTCTACCATGAGTCTAGAACAATATAGAGTATGGCACATTAATTGTAATAGGATCAAGTCTGAATTTGAAGTTGCACAAACTGTGTTTCTCCCATAATATGGCATAATATGAAAAGGCCTACGTTCTCCACCTTCTCCCCTTTCCTAACCATAAAAGTATTTTCACCCATCTAATGGAGGTAGTTCTCCAATGCTAGTTCTGTTCCATTTGCATAATATAATATAACTACATATTTCAAAGGCCTCTAAAACATTTATATACTTTAACAAAATAATTTCAATTTATATTTTGTCTGAGAAAAATATATGAAATATAGACAAATATTTGTATGCAAAGATATTTATCAGAATTTTATTTACACATCTATTTTTTAGAAATAATATTAATGGCAAAAGTACAGGCATAATTAAGTGACCATAGAAGATTTAAAAAATGAAACAATGTGGTCACTAAAAATCATGCATATAAAAGATTTTTTAAAGAGATATGAGAATGTTTATGGTATAGTGTTGGATGTTTTAAA
The DNA here is from genome assembly GCF_000956105.1 of Propithecus coquereli. Lineage (NCBI taxonomy): Eukaryota > Metazoa > Chordata > Mammalia > Primates > Indriidae > Propithecus > Propithecus coquereli. The sequence goes on along the minus strand of NW_012138302.1, from coordinate 2,640,942 downwards.
AAAATTTCCTTTAACGTTGTCTGAATTATGTTTAAAGAGAAAAAAAAGGAGAGAAAAATGCCAATATGCTCATATTGCTTCCCTCTGAGTTGTGGAATTATTGTTTTGTTCTGATTTCTTCCATATTAGGGATAATTGCAAATATTCCTCAAGGAGCATGTATGGTTTATAATTTAAAAAGAAGAAGAAGAAAGGTAGAAAAAGTGAACATAATTCCTGGAAAAAACAAGACTCTAGCTGTGGGTTGAAGCTGAAATATAATGAGTTATGGGTGGGAAGTTGGGGTCTAGGTGAAATGGTGGATCAGAGACTAGACAAGAAGTCAAAAGTCCAGGCATATATAGCTAGTAATGTAAATATTAGGACACTCATGATTTAGGGAAGTCAGAAAACTGGCAAGCACACACCAGAGAAGTATAAGCAAACAACAATCAGATGGACAGAGCTACTAAAGAACAAAACAGAATAGATGGTCAAAGATTCAAGTAGAAAGTCAGAAATCAAAAAAACAATAAAAATGACATTACAGAGGTCAAGATGACTTTGGAGAGGAGTTCCGTAGCCAGGAAGCTTTCTATGAGCTCTGTGTTGGGATAGAAACCAATCTGAGAATTTGGCAAGTTCAGAATCCACAGAGGAAAGCAGATAAATCAGCAACTCTGGCAAAAAAAAAAAAGATTATGGATTTCTGTAATCTCTTATGTATCTGATGCCAGAGAAGAAAGGGTGGGGGTGGAGCAAGAATGCAGGATTGGATTCAGTGGGCTTGGGGGTGTGGGCGGGAGAGGAGAAATGGACTGAAGAACTATATCCCCCCAAATTCTCATGTTGAAATCTTAATCTCCAAGATGATGGTATTAGGAGGTGGGGCCTTTCGGAATTGATTATGTCATGAGGGTAAAGCCTTCATGAATGGGATCAGTCCCCTTAGAAAGAGTCCCCATAGAGACCCAGAGATACTTCAACTCTTCCTCCATGTGAAATTACAATGAGGACCAGAAAGTAGCCCCTCACCATATGTTGAATCTGTCGATGACTTGATCTTGGACATCCCAATCTCCAGAAATGTAATAAATAAATATCTGTTGTTTATAAGCCTCCCAGTGTATAGTATTTTGTTACAGCAGCCTGGAGAGACAGAGGGGTGGAGGTTAAGGTCTCACAAATTGCTAAACCAGTGCAAAAATCAGGGCACTGGAACTGCACAGATAATCTGAAATGTAGCTTTTACAAGCATATGATCTAAAATGTTATTACAGATGAAGGAAGAATTATGTTAAACCCTAGACTGTATGCATTTGATATATATAGTAAACACAAGGTATATTATGTACAAAATATTGCTTTCATTTTTCAGGAAAAGAAAAATTTATACTCTATTTCCATTATGGGAATGTATAGGCATTTATTGTATTTTTCATACTACAGTTCTTTAAAATACTTCCATTTATTTCCTTGCTAACGTTCCATTCTAGAAAAGCCAAGTATTAGAATTTGCTGACAACATACTTTTGATGTATTCCAAATGTCTCTTCATTTTTTGGAAGGCTCACAATTACACAATTAAAAATTTATTATCTATTATTCACCTGCAAGCAATGCAAAGTGAATGGATGATCTATAGGCATTTTCTCAGGTCTGGATAGCTGTTCACAAATACAGAGAGATATCCTGTCACCATCATTGTGCCTGTAAGATGCCTGCCAGTGTTAATAACACAATAAAGTTCCTATGACAGTTTTTTTTTCAATTTAGAGTTTATTTCAATCAAACATATTATTAGTTATATTCAGTTCATTTAAAATTAACCACATTTTCTGCTCAAATGTTGCTGGAAGTGACCTAGCATGCCTGCATAGATAATAAGATTAAGGTGAATGAAGTAATGAATAGTATAACAAGACCTAATTACATACCATACTCCCATTCACCTTAATTTGAGAAAGAGCAGAAACTGGATGGAATTCAAAAGGCAGCAGATTGAAAATGGATAAAAAAGACTTTTTTATGTGGTGCATAATCAGCTTTCAGAATTCACTGCTGCAGGATACTTCTCAAGCTAAAATTCAGCAAAGTTTCAAGATAGGAATGAGAATGGCATCTGTGGCTATACTAGCTGGATGTGAATTTATGGAAGCTATCAATCCTCATGCTGGTAGCCATAAAATCATCACCAGCTGGTGCTGGGATGGAAATCCTCCCTGTGGTATCCCACTGCACAATTGGCCAGATGTGTGATGTGCTGTTGTTGTTGTACAAAGACAAAAGAACCCAGAAAGCCTTAGGCATTAGCCTTTGCCAAAGGAAAGATTGTGCACGTGATGGAAACTTTGAAGCAAGCCATGAGCTATGTTCCTGTGTCTCACAGCAACCTGCTCTATCTATTTTTTGATCAAATGTTATTTCCCCCCTTCGTGGTAAAATACAATGATTCCTCATTTTTCTGCAGTTTATTCAATGTTATCACTGAATTAGTGTGCACTTTATTGGTGAGAAATGCAAATAATCTCTGCTGTAAATAACCAGACCACCTTTCATCTAAAAGGTGGCAGGTCCCAAATGTCCCCGTTTTAAAGTGGTAACAATGGCCATGGCAGTGATCTGGGGCTTTTGTTAATGGACAGCATGGCAGGTCTATTTGTTGGCATCCTCCCTAACACCCTGAGTCCTTTAATTCCGTCTGACAGATTCAGGCCATGCTCCAGATCTCACAGAAGAGGTGAGAGAGAGTATTGATCCTTCTGTTATTGTTGGTGATTTACTGTTCCATTCCTTTAGCAAATTTAAACACACATGCACACACACAAACACCCACCACCGAGGTCACAGCTGCTAGATGGCAGAGTAATGAGTGATTATTTTCTTATCTCTGCTAAGCTCTGTAAGTAACTTCTCTTGTGGATTCATGACAGTCCTGCAGATTGAAGCCAAATAAATAATATCTTTTCACCCTAAGGTCAAAGGGTTTCTAAACATGGTAATAAATATCTGCTTAAAATAGAAAGTTACACCTTGAAAGCTTGCAGAGAACTGAAATTGGCAAAGCTACATACTGATTTTTTTCTTTTTAACCACCTACAGTATAAACCAAAATTGAAATGTATCATTTTGTAGTAGTCTAACAAAGTGATACCAAAAGGATAAATAATGTACAAGGTGTAGCTATAAAATCATGAAGCAGCTTCCTTCTCCCAATGCCCAGATCAGTCATCACGGAGATTGCTCCTTTTAAATGTTGCTCCTTTTAAATGTTGCTCCTGTGTTAGGAAACTCTGCTGACTTTAAATATGTTGCCATGTAAAAATGAGTTTGCATTTCTTTATCACCTTTTCCAAATATCTTTTTTTCTGTTGTTTTATATACTTACAGCATTTTTGATCTTCAAAACATGATATAAGTAATTTAGGTCATTGTATTATCGTCTGCTCTAGCTGCCTTAACAAAATATCACAGACTGGGTGCCTTAAACAACAGAAATTTATTTTTTCTCACAGTTATGGAAGCTGGAAGTCCAAGATCAAGGTGCCAGCAGGATTGGGTTTTGGTGAGGCTTCACTTCCTGGTTTGCAGATGGCACCGTCTCTCTGCGCGCTCACATGACCTTTTCTCTATGTGCATGCATGAAGAGAGAGAACTCTAGTGTCTCTGTCTCTTCTTGTAAGAACACTGATCCTATCAGAGGATAAGAATTTCAGTGGACACAATTAAGTCCATAACCATGATTTTATTTATTTAGTCCCAAATAATTTTTGCCTATTTTCACTTGAAGTGAATGACAATATTTAGATAAACGCAAATTCTTTCTTAATAAATTAAAAAATGTATTCTAACTCTCAAAATAATTCCAAAACAAGGAGTTCCAGACATGTTTTAGAAAATGTAGCATTTGCTAGAATAAATAAATACCTTACTAAGAGGACTATATTCTTACCTAGAGAGAGTAAGTCATAAGTACTAATAATTCCTATTTGTTTAAAAAATCCATGTTATACCAATACTTCAGTATTCTATAGAAAAAATGTAGGTGCCCCTTCTGCAAAAGCCAAATAATCTTCAAACAGGTTCAAACAGCCTTTTGTTGATAGCAACTATAGACTCTAAGCAAAAGACTAAAAATAACATCTTGAGGGCTCTTCAGAAGAAACAAGGCAGATTCTGAGAAGTTGCCATTACAGGAAATAATAAAGTATATGTTTTCTATTTTAATGGGCTTCACTCAATGATGAGTAGCTAAAATTCTGATATTCTAATAAAAAGCTCACCATCTTTCTGTTATTAGAAATCAGGGAATGAACTCAGGAACAAGAGATGATGAAGAATGGAATGGAACTACTCAAAAGAGAGATCCAGTGAAGGGCATCCCCAAATTGTGTGTATAAACTCTGCCCAAGTCTCTGACCAATCCCTGAATGGTGCATGCATGAGGAAAACTAACAGTGACCATATAAATGTAAAAGAATTGAGCTGAGATTTGAGATTCCATCCACCACAGGTGAGACAGAGTTTTCAGTCTGAATGTAACCAAGTTAATTGCCTGCAAAAACAAAAACGGCAACACTCTTCTGAGGAATAGAGCAGTATCTAGAGTCTACACAATAACATTTACAATGTGTAAGATGCAATTTGAAATTATGTTATGTATAAGAAAATATGAGCCATTTTTAAGAGAAAAGGCAATCAAGTCTAACTCTGAGATGATCAGAAGTTAGAATTATGAGGCAATGAGTTTAAAACAGATGAAATATAGATAAATATTGCCAGTGAGGTAAAGGGAAATAATATTGTAATGAGTGAAAAAAATAATAAATATTAGCAGAGAAATAGAATATATAAAAACAACCAAATAGAAATATTAGAAACAAAAAATACAATATTAGAAATTCAAATTTGACTAGCTAGGCTTAATAATAGAATGGAGAGGAACAGTGAACTTGAAGTTCAGTGAACTCAGACAATAGAAATTATCAAATCTGAAAAGAATGGAGTAAAAAATTAAAAATACAGGCATACCTCAAAGATATTGTAGGTTTGGTTCCAGACCACCACGATAAAATGAATATGGCAATAAAGCAAGTCATATAATTTTTTGGTTTCCCAATGTATGTAAAAGTTATGTTTACACTATAGTCTGTTAAGTGTGCAATAGCATGTACAATGTGCAAACCTTAATTAAAAATATTTGTTGCTAAAAACATATTTCTGATGGTGGAAGACTTTGCCTCAGCCATGTTGGTGGTTGCTGACTGATCAGATTGGTGGTTGCTGAAGGTTGGAATGGCTGTAGCAATTTCTTAAAATAAGACAATAATGAAGTTTGCTGCATTAATTGACTCTTCTTTTCACAACAGATTTCTTTGTAGCATGCAATGTTGTTTGATAGCATTTTACCCAGAGTAGAACTTCTTTCAAAATTGGAGCCAATCCTCCCAAACTTGCTTCTGCTTTATCAACAATTTTACGTAATGTTCTAAATCCTTTGTTGTCATTTCAACAATGTTCACAGTTCACTAGGAGTAGATTCCATCTCAAGAAACAATTTTCTTTGCTCACTCCTAAGAAGAAAGTCCTCTTCCATTAAAGTATTATAGTAAGATTACAGCAATCCAGTGACATCTGCAGGCTCCACTTCCATTCTAGTTTTCTTGCTATTTCCATTATATGTGCAGTTATTTCCTCCACTAAAGTCTTGAACCCCTCAAAGTCATCGATGAGAGTGGGTATCAATTTCTACCAAACTCTTGTTAATGTTCATATTTTAACCCCCTCCCATGCAACATGGACATTCTTAATGGCGTCTAGAATGCTAAATTCTTTCGAGAAGGTTTTCAATTTATTTTGCCCGGATCCATCAGAGCAATCACTGTTTGTGGCAGCTATAGCCTTGCAAAATATGTTTCTTAAATAATAAGATTTAAATGTTGAAATTAGTCCTCAATCCATGGGCTGCAGAATGAATGTTATACTGGCAGTCATGGAAACACCATTAATCTCCTTACACTGTACGTCTCCAACAGAACTCTAGAAAAAACAGGTACATTGTCCATAAGCAGTAATATTTTGAAAGAAATCTTTTTTTCTGAGGTATGGATCTCAACAGTGGCCTTAAAATTTTCAGTAAACCATGCTGTAACAGATGTCTGTCATCCAGGCTTTGTTATTCCATTTCTAGAACACAAGAAAAGTAGATTTACCGTAATTGTTAAGGGCCCTAGGATTTTTTGAATGGTAAATGAGCATTGGCCCCAACTTAAAGTCACCAGAGGCATTAGCCCCTAACAAGAGAGTCAGCCTGTCCTTTGAATCTTTGAAGCCAGGAGGCATTGACTTCTCCTTTCTAGCTATGAAAGTCTTAGATGATATCTTTTTTCAATAGAAGACTATTTCATCTACACTGAAAATCTGTAGACAAATGTTTATAGCAGATTTATTCATAATAGCCTAAAATTGAAAAACCCAGATTTTCTTTAACCGATGAAGAGATAAACTATATCATAACCATAATATGCAATGAAAAGATTGACCTATTGATAATGTGACAACTTGGGTGGATCTCCAGAGAATTATACTCAGTGAAATAAATCAATCCTGTACGATTTTATATTGTATGATTTCATCCATATATTATCATTGAAATGAAAAAGATTATAGAAATAGAGAACAGATTAGTGGTTGTCAAGGATTAAAGAGGGTTGGGGATGGGCACAAAGTTCATGTGGCTACAAAAAGTAACATGAAAGATTCTTGTGATGATGGAAATATTCTTTACCTTGACTATATCAGTATCAATATCCTTGTCGTGATATTGTACTGTAGCTTTGCAACAGATTACCATTGAGGAAAACTGGGTAAAAAGAAATACTTGGGATCTCTTTATATCATTTCTTACAATTGCATGTGAATCTACAATTAT
>NW_012138302.1:2632255-2633282 GCF_000956105.1 Propithecus coquereli | reverse complement strand
AAACATGAACTACACTTTTGTTTCTTAGTCTGCTTACTTTCAAATAAACTAGCAGGTGCCTTTTCAACCCCTGCTCCTGGTGAAACTATGCTTTCACAGAAGTCTAATATCTGGAAGCCTCCTTATCAGTGTCATAGTAAATACCTGAAATTTATTATCATTGTCTCCAGGCTGAGAAAAAAAAAGGTCAGCTGTCATAACTGAGAGGTTTGAAGTTTTAGAAACTCTTTTAAAGTTACAAGCAACCATATTTTGACTTGTTCCTTAAACGTAACAGCAACCCACACGTCCTTTCATATATTCTGGCAAATATAGCAGAAACAAAATGTCATGCACTTAAACAGTACATGGAAGTCTAGAATGTAAATAAGAAAAGTGCAAGAATTTTTATAGCTTTTCAAATTACAGGAGATAGGTAATATCTTTGTAATGTGAAGAGAGCCATTTTCATTAACACAGGGCCTTGACAAGTAGCTTCCCACACAGCTTGTCAAGCCAAATGCCACTAATCCTGCCAGAATACTGATTCTGTTCATGCTTTTGTTATGTCTGAAGGGAGGGTTTTATGCATTTAGTTCAATGAATTCAATGACAAACTGATCGGTCTCCAGAGTAGCTACTGATAAAGAAAATAAAGATTTGATAAACTGATTCTCTGCCTTCTGCTTCTACATTGCCTTATGAACACTTATTTTTCACCATGATAAGAATTATTGTCACCTGCATGTCCTTCTTCTCAGTGCTGCACACCTTTCTACTGTCACCAAAACATCAAAAACATCACTTTGGCTTCAGTTTGTTCTGAAAATAATATCTGAGAACTGCTGGTGTTTGGTCCCTCTCACCCCTAAATACCAGTTTTAAAGCTGGAAGAGGAACAGACATGACAACCTATATCTGAGGAATACTTGATCATTTACAAACTTCTTTAATGTGCAGTTTCTTGTTTTGTCCCCCCTGCAACTGTGATTAAGGGTTATTTTCCAATTTAGCGGACAAGGCAGCTGAGAGAGTAGAGGAGTTGAGC
>NW_012138302.1:2547436-2631750 GCF_000956105.1 Propithecus coquereli | reverse complement strand
TCAGATGATTAAATCAAGTTTACAGATCCATCACCTCACATATTTATTTTGTGTGTGTGGTGCATGTTTTCTTATTTTTAATAGGGAGTGTGACAGGGCTACAATGGGACCCAGAATCTCTGTAGTTACAGCTAAGTCACGCTATTGTCCCGCAGACTCTTCCTTGGTTTTCTTGAATCTAACATTTCTATACATCACCTTGTGATTCTTACAGCCCATTTCTCCTTCTGTTGCAGGCTTGATCTATGCAAGAATTCCTGGCACACCAGAGGCCCTGCTTACATATTTGCTGAAAGAACAAATTGATGGATGAATATAGATATGTAACAAGTAGTTTATGTGTTTATTCTTAAGGATACTTAAGCATTAGCTGCTCTTACTTTGATTCCGTAATTATTTTTTGTCCTGAAGAAGTTATTACAGGATTCTATACAATTATGTAGTAAATGGCTACATGATAACATAAAATATTGCCAAATAAAACATTATCACTTTATATAGTAAAATCTTGCCAAAATCAAAGTCCAGAGTAAAAGGTGCTTCAAATTCTTATTTATTTTGCACTACAGAAGTCAAACAGAATATAAATTGTACAAATGCACAGACATGCATACAACCTCGACTATCCTATGTACTTTTCCATTTTCCCTTCTGAAATTGTTTCTGTCAATATTTTGATTTACACCCCACCAAAAGGAGAGAAAGAAAGATTTAATCAGAAGATTGTCAAATGCTTACATATGCCTTAGAATTAGTGGATACCATAGTCTTTGAAGTCTGATATATAAAATTCTTGGGAGATGTAACTCTTATAGGCGTTATTACTTACTCTTTTCTAGAAAAGTTATTTATTTACAGGACTTTCCAACACAACTTTGTATTTTTAGCAATTATTCAAGTCATGTGTGCATGAATTTGTGATGTATGTGTAATATATACATATATATTATATATATTTGCAATCCTTTGCAAATACCAGTCTATGGCCTGTCTACATCAGAATATAGAGGGCTATTTTATTTTTGAAAAATTAAACACTAAATGCTAGAAATATAATTATAGTCATTACAGACATGAGAATAGACTATTTAATTAATAAAAGGATAGGATTTTTTCAGGCTACACGTAGACATGAAGGTTTGAAGTTTGTCTGAGTTAGTGCGTCACTTAAATGTTAAATTTTGCAAAATGCTGAGAGTCAGGCAGTTGCCATATCTCCAGGAAGGAGGGTATGGTTCTTCCTGTGCTTAATGATACTTATCAGTAACTCCTTTTGATTGCTAATTACTAAAGACTGTTCTTGAAGTCTGTGCCTTTAAACTGTGTGTGATTTTAGGTGTTTCACAGCCTAGTTTCAAATTGCCCAAATTGCCTTAACAGACTCATCTTCCTCCATTCTACCTATGAACACGAAGCTCAAGCTAGACCAAACACAAATACTTTGTCATCAAATGGTTATCAAATTGTATTGTTTATTTGTTGTATGTATCATTTTCCCTGATATGTCTTTCTACAGTTATAACTTCTTCCACTACAAGATCCTAGAAGGGCAAAGACTGGATCTTATATTTTAAGCTCCTTTCCTCTAAAACCTAACTACCTCCCTCCAGCTTAGACTAGTTATTTTACATTACAGTAACAGCTCAACAGTTAAGTAAAAGCTCTGTGCATTTGTGACATATAAATAAATAGCATGAACTATGTATATTATATTATTCACTTGACCAGAAATTAATAAAACCCGTAAACAGTTAAATTTTTTTGTATTTCCTTGAAACAGAATGGATCAGAGCACAGTAATTGACATCATGGGGGAGAGCCCTGTGATTCTTATCTCCAAAAAGGAATTGTTGATTTCAGAGAAGGGTGGGGTGACTTGATAAAAAACATTCTGCCTCTCATCCATGCACTGAGAGTGAGAAAATAATTAAGGAAAGGTGTTAAGGAATAAGGCAATTATAGTGAGACATTTTCAGTGGATATGATTAGAAATTGGGATTTAGAATTAGAGGTAAAAATAGTTCATTGACACTTTAAGGAAAAAAAATAAAAAGCATATTAGTAGCGTTTTACTTTATGAAAAACTGTTATATAAAAATCAAAATTGCAAAACAATGTAGAGTTCTTTATTTGCATTGTGAAATATCGTTTCATAATGTCACTATGGGGTCATGACTTCAGGGATAATAAATCAACAAATATTTCTTGAAGATTTACTACAAGTAATTAATAAATAACACATAGAATGAAGCACACACACAAACATATACACACCAAAAATTGTATTTTAAACATCATAAATCAATTATTTTATTTAGTTTAACAACATTTTTGTTTATCTCAGATTTTGTGTAATGATGATGATGATAATAGCCACATTTTTTTGTCTACCATATATGCTAGTTATGTTACATAATATTTTATTTCATATCCAACAATCAATTCTATAAGGTTGGACTTCACATCCCTACTTTTTGCATGAGAAAAAGGAGACTTGGAGATTAAAAAATTTTACTGACATTCATTTGACTAGTAAACATCAGACTTAGGCTTTTGAATCCATGTTATTCTGACCTGATTTGGAATCCAAAGTCTCTATCCTGTGTCATGTTTTCTCTCCTCAAAGGGTGTGATGGTATTACCAGATTTTGGTGACAAAGTTATATAAATACAAGTTTTAGAAGCTGTAAAACAGATATGTTTGAATCTATTAATATCCAGATGCATAAAATTCTTTTAAAGTAAATCTAAGGAGATGAGTCTAATTGCCATAATTCCATGCTAAAAGATGATTTGCATGTACATATTTTCTATTTTAAGCAATATACTGAAATAATTACTTGGATGACAAACTTAATTAAGTATGTTTTAAATAACTGGATGACATTTGGCTAGCACATTATGTAATAAATGTCTTATTGAATTTAAATTACGTTCCTATTTGAGCAACCAAATTTAAATTACAGCCTGACTAATGAAATAGGAAAACTTAAATTGTAATGGGCTAGCATACAGAATGACTTGACAATGGGAAACACCGTGAAAAGTTCAAGGATTTAGGGACCACATCCAATATTATTATTAATATTTTATAGATAAATATATATTGTGATGATTATGCTTCATTATATTTTACAGCAAAAAAAAAAGATAGCTATCATAGTTCAACACATTCATTTTCAGAAAAAGAAACCTAAAAGTTAAATGACTTCTCAAATTCGTATAATTAGGAAGAAGGAACATCAGATCTATACACAATTTCCTGTATTCTTGGTAAAAATTATTTCTATTGTTCTACATAGTCTTTTAAATGTTTTATATGTTAAAAAGATGGGCATAACATATACAATAACATATTGCCTGGTACATACAACATTATTGCCTGTCTTAGTTCATTTGGTATGTATAACAAATTACTGTAGAACTGGGTAGTTTATAAATAACAGAAACTTATTTCTTACAGTTCTGGAGTCTGGAAAGTCAAAGAATAAGATGCTCACAGGTTTGGTGTCTAAGAAGGTTTCAATTCCTGGTTTATAGGTGTCTCTTCACATGGCAGAAGGAGTGAGGGGGCTCTCTAAGATCTCTTTTATAAGGGCTCTAATCCCATTCGCAAAGCCTCTGCCCTCATGACCTAATCATCTCCTAGTTTCCACCTCTGAATAACATCACATTGGGGTGTAGTGATCCTAATATCAACACATTTATGAATTTGGGGGAAGGCACAAACATTCAGTCTGTAGAATTCCCATTGAATATTATTAACCTGCAAAGTTTTGGTTAGTCTAGTTTTAATTCTTTCCTGATATCTCCTACACAAGCATAGGAGTCACCTGGGGTTTGTTAAAATGCATATTCTAATGCAGAATGTCTAAAGTGGGGTCTGAGAGTCTACATTTCTAACAAGAATGAGAAAAGCTGATGTTGCAGATCAGAGGACAACAGTCTGAACAGCAAATAATCACAATTTTCCTATACTTTTCCTACATGCTGGACACTTATACTTCTTACCTTCCCCAAGGATTTTCCTGTCTCCATGTGACCTCCAACTTGAATGCCCTCTCTCTTGTTCTCTGCTTATTGACATTCCATCCATCTGTCCATCCATCCATCTATCTAACCAATTATACAACACCATCTGTGGTGGATGTGTTTCTTGATCATTTCATCTTGAAAATGTTTATTCTGGCCCTACCAACTTCCCACATCTATATCTGATTCACCTGAAAAGTCACCCCAAATGAGTTCTGCAGCCATTCACTAGCCTTCTCTACAAACATGAGCTTCAGGTAATAAATGATTCTTAACTCTGGCTGCACATTAGAGCTCTTTAAAATGTTAAATCCAGGACCCATCATGCAGAGTCTGATTTAGTAGGTCTCGGGTGAGGCATGGATGTTGGTAGGTTTTATTTTAAACTCCCAGTGATTCTTTTATTTATTTCTTTATTTATTTAGAAAATGCTCTTTTTCAAGGCTGAAAGACTACCCTCCAAAAACAAAACAGACTCTCTTCCCACCCTTGGCAAGAGACTCCTACAGATCCTGCAAAATACAATCACATTTGCCCTCCTCTGTGACTCTGTCTCTAACATTTTAGTTAATTTCTCTTATCTATGTACTGTGGCTACTTCTTGGATACACTTGCATTGGTGAAACTATTATATTTTATTTTAATTATTTAATTCTACATGAATATCTCACTAAGTTGTCAGTTTCTTGAGGAGAGGGACCATGTCATTCATCACTGTATTTCCAACACTTGGTAAGATTCCTGGAACATGGTAGGAGGTCACAAGCATCTTTTGAATTGAAATTAATATATTTGTGTAAAACAGAGGCCCACAACCTATGGTGAGTGTATACTTATTTCATTATATATTACAGTGTAATAATAATAGAAATAAAGTGAACAATAAATGTAATGTGCTTGAATCATCCCCAAACCATCTCCTTCCCATGGAAGGAAAAATTGTTTTCCATGAAAACAGTCCCTGGTGTCAAAAGGTTGGGAACCACTGGTATAAAACATATCTCCCAACTCTGTGTGTTAGATTAATGGATGCTTCACTAAAATTTATGAATGGAACTTAGAAGAAAGGTAAAAAGAAGCTTCTATATTCACTAGAAAACAACTTACTCATAATTAAACAAAATGCTTTCTTGAGTTGTTAATGTTCATTATTGCTATGTAAATATGAGGACTTTACTTTTGCCCTTAAATCTCTGCAGTAATGAGAATATGGGGCAATCTCCCTATAATCTCCTATACTGTAGTTACCATGGTGATAAGATTCACATGAAAAAAGTTTTTCTCAATCAGCCTGGAGATGAGCTAAAATGCATTTGCATCTATTAACTTTAGGTTAAGTTATTTTTGCATTACTAGACAGGTGGCAATAGCTTTTGTGCTCCTCAGAATATGAACAGCTTCTAAAATTTAAATCTCAATTGATGTTTCAATTGTTCCTGGGTGACAGGCAGTTAACAGAAAGATAAGTTCACTTGCTAAAGGGTGATAGACTTAGGGAAGCTATGAAGCATCTTTAAGAAGACATGGCCATTTTCTATGTCATTAGATGACTCCCTACTGCCAAGAAGAGTCATTTCCATCTTGCTTAGAATGAGTCTCTGACCATTTTCTTTCATCAAGATGATTCTCTCAAACATAAATAGCAGTATGAATCTACCGATAAAGGAGAAATATTGAGTGACATACAGATGAAGTTGTAACCACCAATGCCCCAAATATTTGTCTACTTGCTCTTTTAAGTGCTGGCTGGTCTTAAGAGAAGGTAATTTGATTATCTAAGCAGAGTAAATCTTGCATAGAAGGGAAGATTCCTTCTTTCTCCACAGTCTGTTTGTACCACCTCCATAGTCCACACTCAATTACCCTTTAAAAAGTGAATGGGTTTACAGTGGAGACCAATTAATTATGCTTTGTTTAGGAATTAGTTTATCACATCATTTTATGAGAACTATTCTTAGTGACAAAAGGATGAAGAGCATACAAACTCATCAAACTCCCAGCATGATAAAGTGAGATAAGCATACTCTGCAGAGAGGAGGTTGAGGTAGATATGTGGGAGTTTTGACAAATTTCTCCTATTTCAAAACCCTAACAGTGGCCAATATTCCTATCAACAAACAATAATGTTCTACTGTGCACTTTAGGTTTCATTCCTTTGAAAAATATTGCTTTTTTATAAACTCAGTCTCATAGGACCCTTGGGGGCTAAAATCCCCCCAAAATTTCCATTTATAAAAGTTTAAGAATGATAAATAACTTTCATTGAGTACTTAGTACCAGGGGCAATATTTCATATGAATTATTTTACAAACGAACAGTAACTCGTTCATTGAGTTCACTTGTTCTGGATACCTGACTAAATCAGTGAGCAATGATAACAACCAAAAGTCCCTTCTCTGTGGATCTTAGGCAATAAATAACGAACTTCTTTATACACAAATGTTTTATTATTGTCTAGTATAGAAGAGATGATCATGCTACGGAACAAAATGTCATCACAGAACAGGGTAAGGAAGATCAGGAGTAAGAAGGTGAGATTTGGCAAGAAAGTTAAAGAAGGTGAGGGTGAAAACCAAGAGGATGATGGGGAAAAGAGTCTGCCATGAGTGGAAAAGCTACAGCAAAGGCCAAAGGTCAGTATGCTGGAAGACATGCAGAGGCTGGTGTGGCTGGGGCAGGGGACTCAGGAGCAAGTAGAGTAGTGGGAGAGGAGGATAATGAACTGACACAGGGGTGGGAAGGAAGCGGGTAGACAATGTAGGTCTGTGCAGGCCTATGCAATGGCCTTGCTTCAACTCTGAGAAAAATGGACATTCTTGCATAGTTTTGGGCTGATGTATTATGTGATCTGACTTAAGTTTTATAAGACCTCTAAGGAGGTGAGAAAGGATGACTTCTTGGGCCAGGATGACAACAGGGGAAAGAGTAAGAAGTACTTGGATTCTGGGCATATTTGAAAGTGGCACCAATATGATTTCCTGGTGGATCATATGTAGGGGATGAGAATACAAGAGGATGACTTCAAGGCCTGTATGACTGGAGGGAGAAGCTTCTATTGACTGGGATGGTGAAAGCTACAAGTTTTGGGTAAAGAGACTCAGTTTTGAACTTAATTCTGAGCTCTGTGCTATACATTCAGGTGAAGACATCCAACAGACAGGTGAATAATCAAGTCTGGAGTTCAGGAAAGAGGCTTGGGTTGGAAGTATAAATGTGGAACTATTTCACATATGAATGACATGTGCACACATGGGGGTGAGGGCAGATGTAGAAGAGAAGAGGGCTCAGTTCTGAGGCCTGGGCACTCTGGCATTAAGTGGTGGGGAAGAAGAAGAGGTATCAGCACAGGAGATTGAGAGGTCACCAGTGATGTAAGAGGAAAATCAGGAGTGTGTGGTATCCTCAAAGCGAAGTGGAGAAAGTATATTAAGGAGAATGGAGACATCAGCTATGTTAAATGCTGCTTTCAAATTAAAGTAACATGAGAACTAAGAAATGACCTTTGCCTTTAGCAACATGGAGATACTGGATGCTGTTACCCAGAGCAGTTTTGATAGGGCAGAGGAAGAAAGCCTCACTGGAAGGTTTTTAGAGAATCTGCCTACATTTATGTCCCATATGGTATGCATTAAATAAGTAAGTTATTGAAATTGAAGTAGGAGGAAAATTGAGAGAGTGTTTAATTTATCCTGATGTGGAGATCTGATCTACACATTGTGTGGGAAATATTCTATCATAGTGGTTATGGCCATGAGATCCAGAGACATCCACTGCCCGGCTCTACCTGGAAATGACTCGAGTTTACTGACTGTGTAACAGTAGGTAGATTCCCTGAACTCTGCTGTGCATAATAGTAGCACTGCTTCCATAAACATTAGCCATGAACAGGAGTCCATGTGCAGTGTCAGGTTTCCCTTTTGTGTGCAGTCATTAAGATTTAAATGACAACCATTTGTACACATGATGAAATTAACACAGTAGTACCCGTGCCTGTGGATATTTAATAGGAAGCAAAAGGTGGTACAGAATGGAACTCTTATGAAAACAGAAGTCATGAAAAATTGACAGAAGGAGTTGGTGCCTAAAACAGTTCCAAAGCACATGTGCATATTAGGCAGTGATTACATTCAGAAATCACCATATGTATGCTTTTGCAGTCTTAAAAATATATCTCTTAGAAGTCTGCATATTAGTGATCTGTGAGCTTAGGTTAGTGATCTGTGAAAGCGTAGCTTTCAAAGTGAATCCTCAAATCTATCCCCAACTCTATGTCCAATACCACAGTGAAAATTATGCTACTTAGATGAGATATGTTTAGGATAGAGATAAACTAATCAGTTATGCACCCAAAGTATAAACATTTATCACAGTCCTTTTCAATCCCAATCTCAATTATACTTTAAAATACAAGTTTTATTACAAATATTTCCTCTGCAAAAAGAATATGAGCCTCTGACTTGATCGACATCATGGTCTTTCTGTATGAAAACGGTCCTTGAAAAGCTGCATTTTTTCTTGACAAAAATATCTTCCTCCTCAGAGAAAGGCTTTGGAATGAGGGTCAATAGATCAATCCCAGCCACATGCAATTTTTATTTATCCTTGCCTACAACCCTAGGTTCAAGGCTATCCAAAGACTGCCAGACTGATTTGGTGAATCTCTGTCAAGGGAGAGATTATATGATTTTTACAGTTCAGTTGGAAAAGAAGCCAAGTTTATTATCTATCCTGCTAGGTAGCAACTGTCTATAATATTCAGCTTTCTCTCTTTTTTAATCTCTCTGTGCTGTTTTGTGTGGAACAGGGAACAAATATCTGCCGTCTGACAGTTCCTTGAGGTCTTCTAAGATAATTAAACCTGCCTTTAAGCAAAAAATCCCTCACCATATTACAGGCCTGGAAATTTACAGAACCGTGGCATAGACACAGACTGAAGTCATGTCTTCTGAACTTTAGCATTGCTTCTACAGTAATAGGAGGGGGAAATTAACAGTAATTACAGTCTAAATTTGTTGCATAATGCTGTGTGCATCTCATCAGTACATTATGTTCTGAGCAAGCAAAGAAAACAGAATCACCTAGAAATTAGGATAGTTTTCAGATAAGGTGTGCTAATCCTGCTTTATATTTTTGCAGTTGGTCTGTTGCACATCTACAGGCCCTACGTAAAATTGGAACAGAATGCTCTTTCCAGTAAATTAAGAAAGTGTATAAGAGATATCTGAACTTTATATATTTTAAGTCAGGGTAGAGGGAAACATTAGGTCCATTTAATCTAAACTTCATTTTATAGAATACTAAGGCCCAGATGCAGTTTTCATTTGTCTATTGATTCCTGGAAATATTCTATCTTTGGTGTTATTCAAAGGATATGAGTCCTGACAAATCCACTGCTTTTTAGAGAAGGAATTAGGAAAGCTTTCCCTTATTATTGTAATCCACAAATCCTTGGGATTATTCTGAATCTTTGGACCTCAAAGAAGTTTGTGCAACAGTCTCCAGCTTAGGCACCCACTATTCCAGACATGCACCTGCAAGATCTTAATATTTGCCCTGTGCCAGAGAGACATACTGGCAGTGTGACATACTGGCAGGCACAGATGTGAATCCTGTTTCCCTAAACTAGCCATCTCATCTAAGAAAAACCACTGGACCCACTTGACTATGATACCTTAACAGCAAAATTGAGATAATAATACATTCCTACTGAGTTGTTATAAGGACTCAATGAGGTTATATATGTGGAATTACATGGCACATGGAGAATGCTAAATAAATGATACAGAGACAGAATGTTGTGCTTATGGCCGTATGTGTTTTGGGACAAAATAGACTTTTATTCAATTTCCAGTTCTGGCACTTACTAACCGTGTAGCCTTGGACTTTGCCACTCTGGATTCTCAAATGCTAGTATATAAGACAGTAATGGTGAGCTCCCCTTGGTGAAGCTGCACCAGGAAGGATAATGAATGTGTGTTAGGCACGCAGCACATGTGCAGCACAAAGAAGGTACTCAGGCATGTGGGCTACTATCCATGTTTTAGGCTTAGTCCTGAGCCCGCTGTATGCCAATGACTTGAGAATTGCTCTCTCCAGCCAAGACATTGCCTTTCAACTGCCATTCCACCTACTTACTTGGCATTGCTGCTTAGCAATCTCACAAGAATCTCAAACTTAACATATCACAAACTGACCTTCCTTTACCCCATGCTAATCTATTTTAATGCCAGTAGTTCCTATTTTGGGAAATGGCACTCAGTTGATACAGCCAAAGAATTTTGGAATAATCCTTCTCCTCTCCCTCTCCCATACTTTACATATTCAATCTAACACCATGTACCGTCGATCATTCCCTATGTTATGACTGAAATTCACATTCTCACCATCCTTCACCAGCTGCTCATTCTCCGCCCAACCCTCCCTACCCCAATTTTACGTGCCGGATCCATCTCTTTCTTTAAATTTGAGTTTAAGTATCATCTCCTTAAAGAATCTTTCTCTGTTTACCCAATCTAAGGAGGTCCACTATGCTTTTCAATCTCTTAACATCCTACACATCACTTCCATAGATGTATCACAATGTAAAATACACATTTTTAATTTATTTACGGGTTTGTTGTCCATGTTTCTCAACACTGGAAAGTCCTTGAACTCTGTTTATTTCGTCTGAATTTATGTCAACTTGCGCAGGGCCTGAAAAAGAGTCAACACTAGGTTAAATTTTTTTAATGAATTGAGTAAGTAAGTGACTACAATTTGTAGCAAGTTACATTTATTTATGTTCTCCTGCATCCAGTGATTCAGTGATGATATCAAAATGAATTCTGTATGCTAATATTCATTCATGTATTCATTCATTCAACAAACATTCTGATGTGTGCTAGGCTCTGAAATAGGGCAAAAGGCAAACTAAGGTGAATGAGATATATTTCCTACCCTTGAGGGCTTCCTTTTTTGTTTGAAAGACAGATGAACAAATGAATCACCATAAAGAGCAATTAATGTTTAATTGTACTGTAGGCAAAGGCTTTGGAGGAAAAAATAATTTAGCTCAAGAGTTTCAGAAAGAAGGCATCATAGCATGGGTGATATATTAGCTGGGACCTGGAGAAAGTTGACCTTTTGGAAAATGGCCTTCTTCCTTTTGGAGAATGATTTGACAGAACATGAACATACTTGACTAATGGCTCCTAGAAAACCATGAATCATATTTCTAATTTCAACATTAGAAAAATAAATTAATGGCAAGCAGATTTATTTATTTCTAATCAAAATATATTAATGTAATAAGGGAAAGTCTTAATATTTTTTACATTTTCCTTTTGCGTATAAACACTCTTCAGACAATCTAAAATTTTTATATCTGCTATTTCTTCTTTATATGTTTATTGGTACCTTTTTTCCCAATGAAGAATCCTTTGCTTCTGAATATCCTTTCCTTTCAAAACTTATCTACTTGGGTGAATGTTTATTGAATGAATACATATTACTCTTGCTTATAACATTCTGTGAGCCACTTGCAATGCCTTGCTTGGCTCTTAGGCACTTTCTTAGGCCAGAGTGACAATAAATACTTTTATGTCATGTGTGCTTGGCATATAACACATCCTCCTAATTCATTTAATGGAAATATAAGTCTAAATATAAGGATAAAATTGAAACCTAATAAAAGCTTCAAAGTCACGAAAAATTCTTAGAGCAAAAAGGGGACTCAAAGCATTAATAACTTTTGGGCAAAATCAGAGATGGGTTTTTGTTTTTTTTTTTTTTTGCCTTGGCAATACGTTTGGCTCTGTACACCAAGAGACAAGCCTTAGAGAAAAATAAGCCTTTTATGTACCACCACTTAAAAATTTCTGCTCAACATTTAAGTGATTTTTGTATTATGCAACCATGCCCGCATTCATCCAAGAATTGTAAGAAGCCATTTAACAAGCACAGATTTAGGAAGCAAATACCAAGTCTGGGCTCAGGAGAAAAAGTACTCCAGCCTAGGTAAACATTTTTGTGGTGGAGAAAAACAAGGCATTAAAGTGTGGAGGCAATTAGTGTTTCTGTTTTGAACCTCATGTTGTAAGATTCTCCAACCTCCATGTGGGTGGAAAAATCTGAGACTCAGGCTGAAACAGGAACTGCAATTCTCTGAAATCCCGCACAGGAACATCTTGTTTTTCATTTCAGAATTTGGTAAACAAGTTTGCTCCTGCAATAAACATACACTGGTGACAGTACCCTACAGGAATTCTGCAGCAGATGTTTGAAAACACAAACCTGCAAAAGCATACGTAACTTATATTCCCCCAGAAACTAATATTTCTGTATTACTTAGAATCATATCTTTCTTCTTATTTCAATCTTCCTGGCCTATTGCAAGGGATGGGTTACTTTCCATATTTACCTCAGAGAGAAATAGAAAAAGGTGGAGACACAAAGTTGAGTCTTAGTTCGAAAATGCCACCAACCTAGAAATTGTTCCCTAGAAGCCAACTAAGTAACTTAAAGTTGTTTTCTATGTTGCCAACAATAATCAGTCAAAAAATAAAAAGTGTTAACCAACATACCAGTTTTTTGTTTATATTTTGCCAAGGAACATGTATGATCAAAAACAGGGAGCAACAAAATTAGCTACTAAACGCTGAATGACACAGCTTGCCAAAGCAATGTGCTTGGCATCTTACATACATAATTTAATTGAATACTCACAATAACTTTGGGACACAGATGACAGCAAAGGTGCAGAAGCTGAGGCAGTAGAGATATAATGAGATTTCACGAAAATTTGCTGAACTTTTAAGAAGGCCCTTTAAACTTATATTGGAATAAATATTTTATTAAGTAGAGAGGCTTCGATGAAACTAAACACAATGAGAACATTGTTTTGTCACTAATGTATAGCACAGCAGTTGGGATGAGGAAATTATACTTGGATGCTTTGCTTTATCTCAAAGAAATTTTTGAAAACATAGAATGTAATGGGAAGTTTAATAATTATCTCATGAAGCTGATTCAGTTAGAAAAAGTAGAAAAATGTCACCGAAAACTGCCCTATTTTTGTCTGATCATCTTTGTCTTCAGTTATGTGTCAGCTTTTTTTATCAACACATGAAAATGACGTAATAGTTAATGAGATTTATCTCTTTCAATGGTGGAAAATAAAAACTCATGTAAATTTTAGAAAGTATGGTAATTGGAGATCTGGCTTTATCACGTAAGACTGTTTATAGACAATAAAACAAGACAAGCATGTTGTCTTTTATTTAGTTAGAGATAGATGGTGAACATGGGGGAAAATGTACAAAAAATTCAAGGGCCAGAACTCTAAAGAAGGAAAAAGCAAGTAAACAGAAAGTGGTACTGCTTCCATTTACATATGTATGTGTGTCTGTGTTCAATATGCATATTATTAAAGAATGTGAACCTGGGGAGTTGGAGTGATTGGTGCAAACACCAAGATACCCTTTTTGGAAATTGTCTTCCTCAAGGTTATCTATTATATTAGTGGAAAAAAATGTTAGGGTGTATATATGTGTGCCATCATTTCTCAAATATATCCCTTAATTATGGAAATACATATTAGAAAAGGGAAAACGAATTCACTTTTAATTTTGCCATCTAGTGATAATGCCTATTAATATTCTGCTACCTTCCCTCCAGTTTTATGCCTTCCCTAATAGTAAATGGAAAATTGATAAATAATCTTTGTCTGCTAGCAAATAATCATTTTAAAATCTGTTAATGTGTTAATGGATGTACAGTATTTCAATTTCAATATATGGACAAACCTTAATTTACTGATTTAGTCACCTATTGTTGGACACTTAGATTATTTCAAATCATTTATATGATATAAAAATGCTCTAATGGTTAAATCTTCTTAAAATTAAATTTGTTTCCTTAGGATAAATACATAACTTCACCTTGACTAGATCTAATCATGTACGCATATTCAGGTTTCATTATCTATTGGAAACTACCCCCTCAAAATGTCTGAGCTATGACTTCTTCTTACACTGGTATATAAGAATCCCTGATACTGAACCTCATTATATCTAAACACCACATAATGGTAAAATTAAATAGCGTAATATTTGTTTTTAGAGGCTCTATACGTAACACAAAGAGTTTTCATGAAAACTATGGAGAATTTGTAACAATCTGAAAGACGAAAAACATCAGACAGTATATGAACTAGAATTTGAGTATTATTTTATCACGCTTATGGAATTTAGCATTCTGTCTGCATTATTGAAGAAAAGAAAAATGTATAAGACTAGAAGAGGGGTCAGAAAACTTTTTCTGTAAAAAGCCAGATGGATATTTTAGGCTTTGCAAGGCCATAGAATCTTTCTCACTCCTACTCAGCTCTACTGTTATAATATGAAAGCAACCATGAACAAGATGCAAACAAATGGGTGTGGCTGTGTTTCAATAAAATTTTACTTACCAAAAGAGACTGCAGGGAGCATTTTGCTTGCAGGCTATAGGGTTTGCCAACTTCTATGATAGAACTTGAGACCCCTCATCTCCCTACTATTAAATCTGAGGTTAATGAATGATTCAGTAAAATGAAACTCAAGATAATTACACATTATTTATTTGGTTTCAACAACACAGAAGGAAACACATCGTCGCCTTACGTTCTGTTCATTAGTCTGCTTTCCTCTGGATCCTGCTTGAACAGCTCTTCTGACTTTACTCTTTCAGAACCAGAGCCCAAACAATTTTCTCACACACACACAAAACAAATCTACATCCCATACCCACAAAACACCGTGAAAAACTGATACAACTCTTTACCCACACTTGCTCACACACTCAATTTACAGATCTCTAGCCCTTTCAATTCATTTAGTTTTAGAATCCATCCAATTTTACTATTTTACCTCACTTGCCTCCACATATGTATTTACCTCCTGCATATTTTATTTTATTTTTTAAATGCTAATCTTCACAAACATTACCATTCCATTTGTCTTGGCTCTCCCTGACATAGTATGTAGCCAACAAAAACTTTTGTAGAATTTAATTGAATGTAAAATTATTTCAAGTCTTTCCATCTAACGTCATACATGAAAAGTAGTTTTTATTTATTAGCTGTTTCTACTGACATCATTGCAGAAGCTCTCTGTGTGAGATCCATTGCCATTTGTATAGGATATAGAAATATAAAACTCAGGCCTATCCTTAAAAGTTTATAGGTTACTTAAAGAAGTGACATCAGAAGATGGCATAATATGAGTTTTCAGCTCTCATTGTCTCACAGAAACATCAATTTGAGCAACCAACTATGCTTGAAAGTACCTTTACAAGATGTAAGGAATCCATATGAGAGATTATGGTACCTGGGTAGAGCACAGAAATAAGAAAAGACTCATTGAAAAGGATATGAGGGATAGTTTTATATTACCAGCATCGTTCCTCCCTCAAGGCCTCACAATGCAGTATGATGAAAAATATCCTTTGCATGGAGAAAGAAGAGTGAAATGAACACCCAACTTTGCTGCAGATTCTAGCACCAGGTCTGTGCCACTGAACCAAGTGTCAGAATGGACCGCCACCCCAGGCTTTCAGTACTCCTGTGGATGAAGACTCCAGGCCCACACAAGCACAAGTTCAGCCCTCATATCCCCAGGCTTCAGGCCTACCCCTGTGAACCCAAGCCCAAGGTCCACCTCAGTGCCAGTACATCCCACATGGATCCATGTGATAAGCCCACCCATGCCAACCCAGGTACCAGGTCTACCCCAGTGGCCCCAGGCCCCAACCATGACACTATGGACCCAGGCATCATGTCAACCCCTGTGGACCCAGGCACCAGGCCCACAAACCTGATGACACAGGCACCAGACCAACCCAACCAAGGAATCTAGCACCAAACCCACCTACAGACTCTGCCAGCTGGTGTGCCCAGAATCTCTGGATGGGCTTTTTGGTAAAGAGCTTTCCCTCTCAATGTGTCTATAAAGACTGTAAGAGGTACCTACTTCTCAAATGTACAGACACCAATGCAAGGCCACAAATATCATGAATAATCAGGGAAACATGACACCACCAAAAGAACAAAATAAAGCAGTAGTCAACCCTAAGGAAATGAAGATCTACAAACTTCCTGATTAAAAAAATAAAAATCTTAAGCTCAGTGAGCCACAAATGAACACAGATATACAACTAAATGAAATCAGGAAAATAATAACTGAACAAAATTAGAAGTTCAACAAAGAGATAGATACCACATAAAGAACCAAACAAAAATTCTGGAGCTGCAGAACATAAAGACTGAACTGAAAAATTCTATAGCGAGTTTTAACAGCAGACTTGACCAAGCAGGAAAAAGAATCAGTGCACTCTAAGACAGATCATTTGAAATGATCCAATCAGAGGAACGAAAAGAAAAATAAATGAAAAAGAGTGAAGAAAACCTACAAGTCATATGGAACACCATAAAGCAAACTGATGTTCACATCACAAGAATCTTAGAAGGAGCAGATAAAGAGAAAGGGACAGAATGCTTATTTAAAGAAATAATGGCAGAAAACATCCCAAATCTGGAGAAGGAAATGGACATCTGGAGAGGGAAATAAACAACATGAACCCAAAGCATCCAACAGAGATCTTAAGTGAGATACAGAGTCAAATTTTGAAATGTCAAAGACAAAGAGAGAACGTTGGAAGCAGCAAGAGAAGAGTGACTCATCATATACAAGGAACGCTAATAGGAATATTAGTGGAATTCTCAGCAGAAAACTAGAAGGCCAGGAAAAAGTGGGATGATATATTCCATGGGCTAAAAGAAAAAACTGCCAAACAAGAATAGTATACCCAATGAAGCTATTTCTCAGAAATGAAAAAGAGTTGAAGACCTTCCCAGACAAAATCTAAGGGAGTTCAACATCACTAGACATATCTTACAGGAAATGCTGGATGAAATTAATCAAGTTGAAATAAAGGATGCCTACTAATCATATGAAAACCTATGAAAGTTTAAAACTCATTATAAAAATAAGAATATATCCAAATTAAGAATACTGTAATACTACAATGGTTGTGTGTAAATTACTTTGACTCTATTATAAAAGTTTAAATACAAAACTATTAAAAATAACTCTAGCTGTGATAATGTCTTAACAGATACACAATATAAAGAGATGTAAATTGTGACATCATTAACATAATATGCAGGGGAAGGAGAAGTTAAAGCATAGAGTTCTTACATGTGGTCAATGTTAAGTTGTTATTAGCTTAAAATAAACTGTTATAGGAAATTCAAATTTGACTAGCTAGGCTTAATAATAGAATGGAGAGAAACAGTGAACTTGAAGTTCAGTGAACTCAGATAACAGCCTCATGGTAACCACAAAGAAAAAAAAATTGTAGTAAATACACAAAAGATAAAGAATCAAAGCATGCTACTACAAAAAAATCATCAAGTCACAAAGAAGACAACAAGCAAGGAAGAAAAAAATAAAGGAATTATAAAACAGTAGGAAAACAAATAACAAAATGGCAATAATAGGTTCTAATCTATCAATAATTATTTTAAATAAAAATCAACTAAATTCTCCAATCAAAAGATTGAGTGGCTGAATGGATTTATTAAAAAAAAAACAGCATGCATCTATATACTGCCTACAAAAGACTCACTTTAGCTTTAAGGACATGCATAGGTTGAAAATGAAGAGATGGAAAAAGATGTTCTGTTAAACATAAAAGAGCAAGTTATATAATACATATAACAGACAAAATAGACATTAAGTAAAAAGCTGTCACAAATAAAATAAGATCATCATATAATTATAAAGAGATCAACTTATCAAGAGGATACAAATATACAAATACACAATCAACATCAATGCATCTAAATAAATAAAGCAAATATTAACAGAACTGAAATGAGAATACAATAGTAGAGAACTTCAATGCTCCACTTTCAATAATGCATAGATCATTCAGAAAGAAAATCAAGAAGAAAGATCAACACAATACTATAGACCAAATGGACCTGTACAGACATGTAAAGAACATTGTCTTTACATGTCTTTACAAACATGTAAAGAACATTCCAACCAACCGCAGCAGAATACACATTCTTTTCAAGTGCACACAGAACATTCTCTGGGGTAGCTCATATGTTAGGCCACAAAACAAGTCTTAAAAACTTTTTAAAAATTGAAATCATATCAAGTATGTTTTCTGACAGCAACGGTATGAAAGTAGAAACCAGTAAGGTGTGGAAGATTGGAAAATTCATGAATATGTGCAAATTAAACAACACAATCCTGAGCAACCAATGAAGAAATCAAAAGGGAGATTTTAGGAAAAAATCTTGAGACAAATGAAAACAAAAACACAGTTACTAAAACTTATGAGAGGCAAGAAAAAAAAAAGCAGTTTTAAGAAGGAAGTTTATAGTGATAAGTGCCCACATAAAGGAAAGAGAAAGATATCAAATAAACAACCTAATTACACCATAAGGACCTAGAAAAAGAAGAACAAATATGCTCAAAGTTAGCAGAAAAAAGGAAATAATAAAGATCAGAGCAAAATAAATAAATAGAGACTGAACAAAACAATAGACGAGATCAATGAAACTAACAGTTGTTTTTTTTGAAAAGATAAACAAAATTAACAAACCTTTAGCTAGACTAAAAAAATAGAGAATACTCAAATAAATAAAAATCGGAAATGAAATAGGAAACACTACAAATGATACCATTAAAAAAAAGGATCATAAGAGACTGCTATAAACAATTATATGGGAAAAATGGAAAAACCTAGAAGAAATGGATAAATTTCTGGAAACATACAGCCTTCCAACACTAAATCATGAAGAAATAGAAAATTTGAACAAATAACAAGTAAAGAGATTGAATCAGTAAAGAGATTGAATCAGTAATCAATAAACTTCCAGCAAAGAAAGCTTAAGACCTGATGCCTTCACTGATAAATTCTACCAAACATTTAAAGAAAAATTAATGTCGATCCTTCTTAAACTCTTCCAAAAATTGAAAAGGAGAAGGTAATTCCAAATACATTTTACAAGGCCAGCAATACCTTGACACCCCAAAGCCAGAAAAGGACACTGTAAGAAGAGAAACTTAAAGGCCAATGAATATCACTGATGAACATAGATGCAAAAATCTTCAACAAAATACCAAAAAATCAAATCCAACAGCACATTAAAAGGATCATACACACTGATCATGTGGGATTTATACCTGGATTATGAAGATGGTTAGACATACACAATAAGTAAGATACACAACATTAACAGAATGTCAATTCTCTTAATACACCACATTAACCAAATGAAAGGTCACATTCTTATGATCATCTCAATAGATGCATAAAAAGCATTTGA
Source organism: Propithecus coquereli (assembly GCF_000956105.1). Lineage (NCBI taxonomy): Eukaryota > Metazoa > Chordata > Mammalia > Primates > Indriidae > Propithecus > Propithecus coquereli. Next base: position 2,612,360 of record NW_012138302.1, on the reverse strand, counting down.
CAAAAGCCAACATCTTTTTATGAATAAAAACTTTCCACAAATTAGGTATAGAAGAAATGTATTCAACATAATAAAGGTCATATATGAAAAACCCACAGATAACATCATATTCAACAATGAAAACCTTTTTCTCTAGATCAATAAGACATGGCTGCCTACTGTTACCACTTCAATGCAAGATAGTACTGGAAATTGTAGCCAGAGCAATTAGAAAGGGAAAATAAATAAAAGACATCTAAATTGGAAGGGAAGAAATAAAATTTTCTCTGTTTGCAGATGACATAGTTTTATATAGAGAAAACACTAAAGACTCTAACCAAAAATTGCTAGAACTGATAAATAAATTTAGTAAAGTTTCAGGATACAAAATCAATATACAAAAATCAGTAGCATTTTTGGACACTAACAGTAAACTGTTTGAAAGAGAAGTTAAGAAAGTGATCCAATTTACAGCAGCTACAATAAAATAAAATGAATAAGTAAAATACTGAGGAGTAGTGTAAAATATAAATGTCAGGACATAAATACACATAAAAGCGAAAGGAAGGTGCAACTAGCTCAGACTGAAAAGTTTGGAAACATTTCCTGGAGGGGAAGATGCTTATTGTGATGCTAAATAGGTGATAGGGGGCAGGGACTTCCAAGCAAAGGAAACAGTATGCCCAAAGACTCAGCAGTATTAGAGAGAATGACCCCCGTGTGGGAAGGGAAATTGAGGATGAAGCTGAAGCAACGATCTGTAGAGTGGGGATGGTGGGGATTAGGTAACCAAAGAGGACAGTAGTCCAACTACGAATTGCTTTGGTTGTTGGTCTAAGGAATTTGTGCTTTACCCTAATAGCCCTAACAGCCATAGTGAGCTTTCTCTATTAACCTAATTAGAAAAATAAAATAAAATTTAAAAAATATCTTAAGACTATGTATGCAACAGGAAGATCTAATTTAGATTGGAAGGATCAGAGAAGGCCTCAGTGAAGAAAGAATATTTAAGCTGAGATCTGAAAGATGAGCATGAATTATCTTGATGAAGAGGCTGGGAAAGAATTTTACAGGCAGAAGGAGTGGCATATTTGCAGGTGCTGCACTGGAAGAAAGCGTGGGGCATCTGAGCACATGTAAAAAGGTCATGGTATCTGAAGTACAGTGAGTAAGGGGAAGAACGGCAAGAGCCGATGTTGAAGAGGCAGGCAGGGGCCAGTACATGTAAATGTTTGAAAATCATCTTAAAGAGTTTGAGAACTTTTTCTGAATTCTACTAGGCACTGTTGAAGATTTTAAAGCTGGAAAGTAATATTATATAATTTACAGCTTAAAAAAATCACCTGGGCCGCTATGTGGAGAATGTTTGGGGGGAAGGACAAGAAGGAGTGGGAAGACCAATTAAGAAGCTAGGCAGTATTCTAGGCAATGGTTGACAGTGGCTTGGATTAGGGTGTTTAATATAGAGATGAAGAGGTCTGGATGAATTCAAAATATATTTCAGAGGTATAATCAATAGCTCTTGGTGATTGAATGTGAGTGGTATGGAAAACATATGTGTTAAGGACTCCTAGGTTTTTAGAATATGTTGGAGTGGAGCGTGAGGGGTGGAGAGTGCAATTTTAGTTTGAGCTATGTTAGGTTTAAGATATTCTTTCAAAATCTAAGCTGAGATGCCAAGTAGACAGTTAGATATATGATTTAGAGCTCAAAAGTGGAGTATGAATTTTCAAGTCTTTGGCCTGGGGAGGAGCACAGACTGAAAAGGGAAGAGAGCCCATAATCAATATAGAAGTAAAAATAGCTGACTGCTGACCTTCAGAAGATACTAGCTAGCTGAAGGACAGTGCCTCAAATATATGAATCAAACCAGTTAACTAAAACCTAGGGCCAATAATTTGACAAACTATCAAAAATCTAAGACGGAATCTGGGGAGAGTCTATGTGTAGAATCTGCTGACTGTAGGCTTCTTGAGGACAGATAGCCATACAATTTTTTGAACATGGTAAATTGTCAGTAAATGTAATTAAATAAGCCAACAAACAGATGTATCAATAAGCAACAGGATGAACTGGCAAAGTGAAAACTATGAGATATGGTTATTATCCTGGCCTGGCTACTATCTAGTTTTGGGCAAATCACTTAAAGTATCCTGGTCTTGGTTTCCACATTTGTAGTGCATTGGGAGTAAACCAGATGAATCGTGAGATCCTGCGTAGTTGTAAGATTCTATGGTTTAACAGTATGCTGTATGACTAGTACTTTTCTTCCTTCTGTCCTTAGGACATGGGAAGGGCAGACACAACTGGGATATAAGGAGATAGATTGTTGGAGTTAAAGCTGTCTGTCTACTCAGGAAACATTAATACAAGGAAAGGGCACAGAACCTGGCCCCATGATGCCTAGTCCTGGTGCTTTTCCCTACTCACAGTCTGGTTGTCTTTCAAATGTCTGTTAAATAGCAAGGGACAAATTTTATTGTCTGGGCAGTCAGACTCTAGGGCTTGGAAAATACAGTTGATCCTCATTATTCACAGACTTCCTATTTACAAATTCAGATACTCAATAATTTTTTTTTTTTGTAACTCAAAAGTAATGCTTTCATGGTTATATGAAGACAGGCACGGAGGAGCAAAAAATTTGAGTTGCCTGCTGCATGCATTCTCCACTGAGGTAGAACATGACACTGCCTTCTCGTTTCAGCTCTTATATTGTATATTTAGTACCACATTTTTCACATCTTTGTGCTTTTTGCTAGTGATTTTTTGCCAAGCACAGTGCTGAAATGCTATCTCGTGTTTTCAAGCACAAGAAAGTCTATGATATGGAAAAAAATACCTGTTAGATAAGCTTCATGCAGGCGTGAGTTATAGTGTTGTGGGCCATGAGTTCGATATTAATGAATCAACGACATAAATTAAATAAGGCGTCTTTAAACAAACATACATAAAGTTACGTCTTGATTGGTTGATAAAAATACTGTGACCAAAGGCTTAGGAACTTGACCCTTTGTTTTCCCAGGAGCAATTGTTCCATATTCACTAACTCAGCGTTTGCTGCAACTTTATAGAACATAACTACTGCAAATAACAAGAATCAACATTCGTGTGCCACACACTCCTGTGTAACAGATAGAAGGAAACCTCAGTGATGTCATTAGTTCACAGTTACCCAGGGAAAGTAGGGTTATGGCTTGTGATTCTTTCCTGAGACATGCAGTGAGTATGTGCTGTGTGATGTGCTCACGCAGGTCCGCGAGGCACAGTTGTCATGTGCCCAAAGAAGTGTCCCTGCTCCCAAAGCACTTACAATGTGGTGGGCGATACAGACAATTAAATCGGAAACTATCGCAGAGTGCAAGTGTTAGTAAGGTCATGAGATGGATAGATATCAGGCATGGCTACACCAAAGGGACATCGCATCAGTCGCTTTGAAAAATGAAGAGAGCTGCTGAAAACACTGAACGAAGGGCTGGGAGAGTGGGGAGGAGCAACTATGAGATTGGAGGATCTAACGCGGATTTACTTATGTGTGAATATGTTTAAGTTTTTCTGCCACTAGGCTTCTAAACTACAGCAAGTGTAGCTGTGATGTGAGGAGAAATTGATCTGGGCTTGTATCAAGAGTTATTCTATGAAATTTTTTAAAAATTACTTCAGAGGGTTACTAACATAAAAATAAGTGAGATGATAAGTGCAGAAGCACTTTGTGACTTTCAAAGGCTTCACTTCATCAAAATAGTTTCTTTAAAAATAGGCTTTATTTTTTTAGAATAGTTACAGATTTATTTAAAAAATTGAGACGATAGTGCTGAGAATTCCCATATACCCCACACCTAGCTTCCCTACAATTGACGTCATAGATTAGGATGGTTCATTTAGGGCAATTAATAAACCAATATTGATACATTATTATTATCTAAGTCCATAATTTATTTAGATTTCCTTCATTTTTACCTAATGTCCTTTTTCTCTTCCAGGATGCCACCCGGGATACCACATTATATTTAGTAGTCATGTCTCCTTAGCTCCTCTTGCCTGTGAAAGTTTCTCTGTGTTTCCTCGTTTTTGATGACCTTAACAGTTTTGAGAAGTACTGGTAAAGTACTCTGTAAGATGCCCTCAATATTGGAATTTATTTGATTTTTTTTCTTATAATAAAACTGAGGTTATATGTTATTGGGAGAAAGGCAAAGGTGTTTTTATACATTTCTTAATGCAGTTAGAATTTTTTGTCACATCTGCATTCCATCCTGGGATCCCCTGACCTCCTAAGTAATTTTCTCTTAAATCGCCTACATTAAGGTTCACTTTTTATGCCATAAAGTTTTGTGAGTTTTGACAAATGCATGATGTCATGTATCCACTAGTACAGCATCGTACAGAATAGTTTCACTGCCCTAAAAATCCCTTATGTTTTACCTATCCATCCCTCCTCTGACTTCCTTCTAACCATGGGCAATACTTATCATTTTGCTATCTCTGTTATCTCTGTAGTTTTGTTTTTTGCAGAATGTCATGTAGTTGAAATCACACAATATGTAGCCTTCACAGACTGACTTCTTTCACTTAGAACTATGCATTTAAGTTTCCTTCATGTTTTTTTAATGGCTTGATAGCTCATTTCTTTCCATATCATTAAATAACATTCCATTTTATGGATGTATAACAACTATTTATTGATTCACCTATTGAAAGACATCTTGGTTGCCTCTAGGATTTGGTTATTATGAATAAAGCTGCTATAAACATTTGTATTTAGGTTTTTGCACAGACATAAGTATTCAATTCATTTCAGTAAATACCCAAGAGCATGACTGCTAGATTGCACGTTTAGCTTTATAAAAAACTGACAAACTGTCTTCCAAAGTGGCTGTACCATTTCCCATTTGCAACAAACAATGAATGAAAGTTCCTGTTACTTCACATGCTTGTCAGAACTCGCTATTGTTGGTTTTTTACATTTTCACCATTCTAAAAGGTAGATAGTGGTATCTTATTGTTGTTTTAATGTGCATTTCTCTGAAGACATATGATGTGGAAAATCTTTTCATATGCTTATTTCCCATCTGTGTATCTTCTTTGGTGAGTGTCTGTTTAGATCTTTTTTATTTTCATTTCTTAATTGGGCTGTTTATTTTCTTATTGTTGAGTTTTAAGAATTCTTTGTTTAGTTTGGATACAAGTCCTTTATTAGATGTCTGGTGTGCAAATATTTTCTCCCAATATATGATTTGTCTTTTGACTTTCTTAACAATGCCTTTTGTCAAGCAAAAAAATTTATTTTAATAAAGTCTAATTTATCAATTTTTCTTTCATGAATTGTAATTTTGGTGTTAAATCTAAAGAAACAGTGCCAAACCCCAAAGTCATATAGATTTTTCCCTATGTTTTCTTCCAAAAGTTTCATAGTATTGATATGAATATTTAAGCCTAGGACACATTTTGAGTTAATTTTTCTCAAAGGTTTAAGATCTTATTTTTATTTTTTGCATATGGACATCAACACCATTTATTCCAACACCATTTATTGAAAAGGCTATTCCTTCTTCATTTAATTTCCTTTGCTCCTTTGTCAAAGACCAGTTGATGGTATTCCTATTGGTCTATTTCTGGGCTATTTTGTTCCACTTGTTCATTTGTCTATTCTTTAAATAATACCATGCTGTCTTAATAAATAGTTTTGTATTGTCTTGATATAGGATAGTATCAGTCCTCCAACTTTGTTAATCATAAGTAGTATGTTCTCTATTCTGGATCTTTTGCCTTTCCATATAAACTTGTAAAGTAATTTTTCAATATCCAGAAACTAGCTCTCTGGGATTGCATTGAATCTGTATATCAAGTTGGGACAAACTGATGTCTTGACAATATTGAGTCTTTCTACCCATGAATGTAGAAAATTGCACCATCTATTTAGATTTTTAGTTTCTTTTATCAGAGTTTTATAGTTTTCCACATACAGATTCTGCATATATTTTGTTATATTTATACATAAGAATTTCATTTTCTTTTGGTGCTATTGGTGTTGTGTTTTTAATTTCAAATTCAAATTATTTATTGCTGGTATATAGGAAAGGAATTAACTCTTTATGTATTAACCTTATTTCCTATGACCTGGCCATAATCACTTATTAGTTGCAAGGGTTGTTTTGTTTGTTCTTTACCATTTTTTACATAGAGTAATCTGTGAATGAAGACAACTTTATTTCTTCCTTCCTAATCTATATACCTTTTATCTTCTTTTCTTGTCTTTTTATGCTATCTAGGACTTCTGATGTGATATCAAATAGGAATGGTGAGAGAAGACTGAAAATAATGACTTTAATTATTTGTAGCTCCAAGATCCAGAATCACCCCCAGGAGCTCCAGTGGCGCAATCGGTTAGCGCGCAGTACTTATATGGCAGAATCACCCCCAGATTTAAATTTTAAAGAATGTCTTTTAAACACATTTATTTTAATAAGGGCTTTACAGTTGTCCATCATGCAACATAACTATATTTCATTTCTTACATTTGTAATAAAACCTTATTACAAATATTAATAATTCTGAAATATTTTTTTTTCTTTTCTTTGGTGAAATGGTTTTCTAACTGTGAACTTCCAGGAAAATGCTTCAGTTTTCCCTGTAAGTCTATTCTATGCTGAATGTTTCTCAAATAACTATTAATTTTGCCCAGGCCTCTGTCAGATCTGTTGATAAAGTGATTTATTACTAGACGGTATATGTGTGACTGGCGTATGCTACAACATGGATGAACATTGAGGACATAATGGTGAGTGAAATATTAGTCAGTCATCAGAAGACAAATACCGTATGATTCCACTTATATGAGGTACTTAGAGTAATCAAAATCATAGAGACAGAAAGTAGAAGGAGCTGGGCTGGGGGAAGAAGGGGGCATTATTGTTTAATGGGTATAGAGTTTGAGTTTTACAAGATGAAAAGAGCTATGGAGATAGATGATGGTGACGGCTGCACAACAATATGGATGTATTCAATACCACTGTACTGACGCTTAAATGGTTAAAATCGTTATAAATAGTTACATAAAATGGTTATATGTATGTTGCCACAATAAAAAATTTGGAAATTATATACAACATTCTTAATCAAGGACATAATATCAGTATACTGATTAAAAACTTCAATCAAAAACAAATTTTGTGGACATTCTATCTAAACTACACATGAGAAATAAAAATCAATAAAAATTTGGTTATATATGAATTGGAAAAGCATCTGACATATAGTTCTTTCTTGTTAGTCTGTAGCTTTATATGTTAAAAAAGGATACATAAGTTGCCATGGAAAGTTGGCTCTGCTGAATCCTGGAGCCTGGTATATAAGGATTTGATGAAATCCTGTAACTTTAAAATGAACAGGCATATTTTACAGTCATTCACCTAATGCAGGTTTGGATTCCTCGATGTACAGCCATGCCATTCCATACAAAAGATCAGATATTTGGGTCCAAGAAACACTAACTATCCTTGAAATCACAGACTTAATTTTTAATATCAGAAATCTAGAATTCTAACATTTTAAGGGCATATAAAATATTGAGCAAGAAGTTAAAGAAATTATCTAGGTCTTTTTTCCAGAGGCTGATTTTGTAAGAAAACCTATCATTCCTTTCATAAAAATATAGTGCTTTCTCTTCATTTACATCATAGATTATAAAGTATAGTTTTAAATCTCTTTCAATGACATAAGGCACATTGCATATATCCATAGCTATACAACTAGGGTAACTTTTTAAGTTTTTTTGGTCATTTGAATTCATTTATATTCATCTCAATATTGAAGAGTATAATGAATGCATGGTATTCATGTTGATGACATATACTCCATAAAAGTTTAATTGTCATTCTGCATTAATTAAGCCTGAATTAATGAACATTTTCAAAGTTTTGCAACAGTTGAATCACCAGTTCCCACCAAGCATGACTGAAGCAGAATTAGCTCATTCTGAATGCTAAAGCCATCCACAGAGCAAAAAAAAAGCAAGAAGAGAGATACACAGAACCTCGGTCAATTATAATATTAAATAAGCTGAGTGCATTGGCAAAAATGCCAAATTCCAGGTAGAATTTAAATTTAACATCAATATTCTTTGCTCTAAATTTTGTTGTTAATGGATTGTTTTTTTTTTCTTTCACAATTTTTATCATAATGTATAAAATTTTGAACACTGCAAAGCAAAACTTGCCTACGTTACACCATGTTGGGAGTGGTATCCGCATTCAGGGCTAAATTTCTGACTGATTTAGAGGTGGTGGGTGGGTGGGATCGAGGGAGAACCTATACTATAATGCTAATATCTTCTTCCTGTTTAAGTCCAGGGCTAATCCTTAAAAAGAAACATGGTACCCCCTTTATAAAGGTGTGAAAGTTGAGATTTAAAGAGGTGTAGTCACTCATCCAAGTTTCCAAAGGTAGAACCAGGAAGCAGATGTAAAATGTCTGATTCTAAATTTAATCTCCCCCTTTCCACTGCATAACTAATGCTGCCTTTGAATAGCATAAAAAGAAGAAGTGAGAACTGAAATCATCCTTACAGCCTACTGTCTGCCTAACGTGACTTTGCTATTCTACTGTCCTCACCAACAAAAATTTAGTATTCCAGGAAAGTCTTACCAGAAAGATAAATGTTGCAAATTACTTTATTGCTCATTGCAGGAACTTCAAGTCTTCTACAGAAAGCATTTAACAACAGTTTACACTTTAAGATCCTGTGAAACTTTGCATCAAAGTCCTTCTTTCTCTGTGTCTCCCAATTCTTAACTCTTAATAGTGATTTTTACCCAGTCCTAACCAAGCATGTCTTCCCCATCCCCAATTCCACATTGAAAGACCTGTCTTGCACCAGACTTCAGAATCTCATTAAATATTCCAAAGTTGTTCTTCCGCCTTCTGAGATGCCACTAAGATTCTTGAGGTAGCACTCTCTCTTACCACAGCAAGCAATAAACAGCTTTGTCTTATCATCAGGTTATTTTAGGGTAATATTTAGGGGAGACAGCTTTTGACAGATAGGAGAAGTTGGCTTGGATTGAATAAAATATGAGTTTATTTCAGAATATGAATTTGAGTTGCAGGTGGAGCCCAGAGATAGAAATGGCTATTCGTCTTTGAATAATAGCTCAAAAATCATCCTCTCTTGGAGCTTCCTCTAATCCCCTACTGCAAATCTGAAATTAGTATCTGTGGAATCAGAGAATTATGTGCATATCTTATCATTTCACTTTCCCTAAAATCTATGTACCACATGGACCATATATGAAACAAAAAAATAAAATCAAACCTCATTGCTCCTACTCAAGTTCTGAACTGGAACATCACCGTGGGCAATAAAGCTACCTGACAGCTCCTGCTCCGTGTCTGTCGCCCTACTGTCTCTCCCAGCCCCTGCAGATAACACTGTTTTGCAACTCACAGTTATTTTTTTCAAGATAAATGTTAAAATAGTTTTATCAGGTATCTATGTCTGCTTTTGCTTTTTAACTAATTTTTAGTCTTTCAAAAATGAAATCACGTTTTCTCTAACTTTCCTTTTATGCCGAATGTGATGCTTCCAAGATTTGCCTCTGTGCGGTTAGCTATAGAACTTTCATTTTTACTGGTTGTTTTGTTTTGTTTTGTTTTAGGAAGGCAACTTGATTGACCTTTGAGAGGCCCCTGGCGACACTCCACACCCCTTCCCATATCTTGCCCAATGCATCTCTTCATATGTATCATTTGTAATATCCTTTATAATAAACCAGTAAACGTGTTTCCCTGAATTCTGTGGGCTGTTCTAGCAAATTAAATCCAAGGAGGGGATCATGGTAACTCCAACTTATAACCATTCAGTCAGAAGCATAGGTAAAACAACCTGTGGCTTGCTATTGGCATCAAAAGTGGGGGGCAGTCTTGTGGGACTGAACCCTCAAGCTGAAGGATCTGATGCTATCTCCAGGCAGTTAGTGTCAGAATTGGATTGGGGAACACCCAACTGGTGTCCACTACAGACTTGCTTGTTTGCTTGTTGATGGGGGGAAATCCTCATACATTTGGTCACCGAAGTCTTCTATGTTGATATTTGTGGTATGAGAGCAGAGGAAAAATAGGTTGTGTTTTTTCCACTCAGACCCTTCATGCAAGGTCAGGAAAGGGAAGACCGAGGAAAAGGAGCTCTGTCACCCTGCTTGTACTGTGATGGGGACAGGAGGCTGTGGGCTGACTGCTGGAAAGGGAAAGTGCCATGGGCCAGAGGATGTCCCCAGCCCTGTGCTAGCAGGCTGTGACCTATGGAGAAAGCCACCAGTGAGAACTGAGAAAATGCCTGCAAAGTACCAGTGTCTCACTGCTTCCTCTTTGGGCTCTCTGTAGTTCCCTTCTATTATCCCTAACTCATATAAAAGTCTATTACTGACAAGAGCCTGTGTTTGTAGGGCTGCAGTATATGAAATAGGAGAGGCAGTCACCATCCCTAGGGTAAAGCTATGTGGAGACGGGACAGCAGCTACAAGAGGGAAGAAAGATGATGTTCCAGGATAGAGAAACTAACACTAAGAAGGAATTTGGAGCAGGTGCTATAAGGGTATAGGAAAGAGCCCTGGGATTGCTCAAAAATGGGAGGCAAGGGTATCACTGAACATCCTGCAGTATGTGGGATAAGCGCCAATGCCATTTTGTCTAGAGATTGAAGGACAGTGTGAGCCCTCACAAGGCTAGGGAAATTAGGGACTGACAATTACACATTGAATTATAATTACTGAGCTTTCCATCTTTCCTACAGAAACGCAAAGGACTAGTTTAGGTTTTCCCTCTCCTTAAGTCTTTATATTGAATGAATGAATAAATGAGAGAGATAAATAACTTTTGGAGCAGAAATAAAGACTCCAGAAAGATCAAAGTGGAAGACACTGATACAGAGGTCATCTACCTGGAATTTAAAATGGAGTTGCAGATTAAAGAGACAAGGTCATGTAAAAAGAAGAGGAAGGAGGTTTTCAAGTTGGGAAACAATCCTATCAGGATTAGGAAATAAAAAAGCCCTTGCTCTGCATTTCATGTACAAAAATCCATCCGTTCTACTGATCTCACCATTCAGGCTGACACTTGCCTTAACCTCTGACTTGTGCAGTCTGTTTGCATCAGGAGTTTTTCTCCACTGAACAGATTTCCTTGGTTGCCATGGTAAGACAGAGAAGAAATATTTAAATCCAGGAGGAGCTATTAACCATCTATTATAATCATGGCGCCTTTATAGAGTCTTCCTGTGAATAAGCTTGCAGGTTACTAGTTTCAAATATGGTTTGTGTTTCCTTGAAGAATTTTGATTTCAATTTTGTTCTTATGCCTTGTAGTCTCTAGGCTTTACTCCCCTATTTACTAACTTTGATTCTTCAAAGAAAATTTAAGACATAATCTCCTTGATCATTCTACTGGGCCAAAGTTCAATTTCAAATGGAATATTCAAAATTGGAGACACATTAGAAGAATAATTATACATTATGGAGAATAAAATCTCTTTCTTGATCTCTGAAGAAACAAATACCTCGTAAAGGAAAAAAACCACTGGAATATACTCTAGAATGTGATAATATTAAAACTTGTATTCAAACGTGGTACAGAAGAAATTTAGGGCCTTGCTCTTTCAGTGTGGTCTCTGGGCCCACAGCACTGGCATCATTTGGGAGCTTGCTAGAAATGCAGACTCCCAGATCCTACTCAGACTTAATGAATCTTTATCTATAAAATTCCCAAGTTATTAGCATGCACACATATTTAAGGAACATTGTTCCAGAGCACTGAAGGAAAACCTCAGGGCATATCTTGGAGACGGTGATGATCTCTGGAAGGTCCAAGGCAGAGGTGGATCCTTCAGCCCTCTCCTACCCCTTCACCACCAGAGCAGTTTGGCTTTTGTCTGTATGTTTTATGTAATAGGGTCCTATGTCAAACTTTAAAAACGTAATCTATTGCTTAGAGAAAGCTTGAAAAACATTTGTCAATGTAGCAAACAGAACTTTCTTGAGTCCAAAAGTGTCCTAGAGTATTTCCCAACCTTTAGGCTGCTGGTGGATAGATCCATACACATAGGTGTAAACACATACACATACACACACACACACACACACACCTGCTTTTTCTGGAGCCTTGATTCTCATTTAATTCTTAATTTTTAAAATATATGTAGATGCCATTAAGTTAATGAAACAGACTCATTTAGAAGTGGAAATTTTTAAAAAGAAGAAAAAGGATAGCTAATAAAAGCGTGATAGTGGTCAGCAAATGGAGAAACAAGGAAGAATATTAACTCAAATCTAAATCAAAGCAACTAAAAGAAGGGCAGTTTTCCATCAGCAGTGGCAGATATTCGGAGAAGAGAAGCAGGAAAAAATGTGTTCTAGGAGATATTACAACGTGACTTCCATGCACTTCTTTAGCCGTCAGTTTATTTGTCTGTCACAGGAAGCAGAGTGTAGTGGGTTATGTCATTTCATAACCATAATAATGTTCTGAGCCAAACCAGCTGCCTCAGTCTGTTGTGTGACCTCAAATGTAACAGATGAGGACTGAGAAAGGAACATTGGATTTGGCAATTAGGTGGCTATTGGTAATGGTGGAGAGGGCAGCTCTAATTGAATAACAAGGACGAACTCCAAACTGCCAGGGGGTGAGAAAGAGAAGCTAGCAGAATGGAAAATTCAGATATGTTTTTACTCTAATAAAAAATTTTCCATGAGAAAAAAGAGTAGTTTGATGAGATAGCAGGTTTAGGGATAATTTTTTAAAGATGGTATTAATAGAATGCTAAGTAAATTTGTAAATTGAGGGAAACAAAAATAGAGAAAAGGATTAAAGAGGGAAGCTTCGTTGACATAGGTGGAAAGAATGGGAACATTTCTGCTCTATTCTATCTATGCTAATAATTTTATTGTGAAAAATTTTAAACATATAATCAAGTTGAAAAAATTTTTCAGTGAATACCTATATACCATTGCCACTACCATTAACATTTAACTGTATTTGTTCTGTCACATGCCTGTCTATCCTCTTACCACTCAGTCCTTCCATTAATCCATCTTATTTTTGATGTATTGTGATGTAAATTGCTCCCCACTAAAAACTTTGTCATGAATTTCACCAGCTGAAGTTCAATATGTGTTTACAATATTTTTTTTCTTTTGAGGTAAGATACAATGAAATGCAAAATCTCGTGTGTACATTTTACTAAGTTTTGACAAAGGCACATGTTTATATAACCCAAATCCCAATCAAGGTATAGAACCTTCCCATCACTCCAAGAAATCCCTTCAGCTCCATTCCCAGTGAATGCCCAACCACACACCTCCAAAGTCACCCACTGTTCTGATGTTTTCCCATGTAGATTATATTTGTCTGCTCTAGGACTTCATAAAAATGAGTTAGTACAATATAAATTTATTTGCATAAGGCTTCTTTCACTCAGTAAAATGTTTTCAAGGATTGTTCATATTTCTGGGTATATCAATGGTACATTCCTCCTTACTGTTTAGTAGTACTCCATTCTTGATCCATTGCCCCAGTGGTGGACACATGGTACACCTAAATCTGCTTTGAACATTCTTGTACAAGTCTTTTTGGGAATGTATTTTCATGTATCTCGAGTAAATATTTTGGAGCAGAATTACTGGGTTTTAGACTAGTCATATGTTAAAAGAATTGGACACACCTTTTCCCAAAGTACTTGTACCATTTTACACTCACGTCAATAATGTGTGAGAGTCTTTTTTCTCCAAATCATCTACGACATTTGATATCTCGCATCTTGCCATTCTGCTGGATGTGTAGTGATATCCCATTGTGTTAATATGTAATTTGGGGGGTTTGTTTATTTTATTTTTTGGTATCAGAAGGTAATCTCCCATAGCACTCATATTATAGCCCTTTGAAAAGAAGATTGTAATTGCTAATCTTTGCTTTCTCACCTAGAATGAACTTCTTACAGATAAGGGCCATATTGTATATTATTCCTTATTTTTTACTAGTATTTAGCCCAGTGATTGTGTTCAATAAATGCTTATTTAATTTAATTGAATCAAACATGTTCCTGCTGGCAATCTATCAGTAAAGAAGTCAGCATGGAAGCTTCTCCCTCCCCCTTCTCTCCTGTTTTTAGAGAATCAGTTTGCCAGTGGCAGTGCAAATACAGAAAAGAATGACAGACTCGCAGTAGGAAAAAGCAGCATGTTATGTTCCAACTGAAGGCAGATAGGGGCTGGGGAGTCTACTCTGCGTAGCATTTAGATATATATTTCAGAGTAAAAACTTGCCTCTGAGATGTAAGTTTTAAGTGGTTTTTATCAATTATATTTCAACCATCTGGACCTTTGCTAATAGATACTACAGACAACTACAATGTGGACAATAATCGGAAAGTAAAACATAACTTCCAGGGATAACAAAGGGCGTTTTATTTTCTTAAATAAACATGAAGCTGAAGGCTAAAGGCTGCTTTCTTTGTATACAGTAATCCCCAAGAAATGTGGTAAAATTCTTGAAGTGTATTATTGCTCTGGTGACATACCAAAAAAAAAAAAAAAGCAAACAACAGCACAGCTTTGGGTCTCAGAAGCATCAGAAAGTAGTCATATACCATGCCTCAGAATTTACTCATATAGGGCTGGAACATTATTTGTCAATTTGCTTCCAAGAGCACATGGATGAAAAGCAAACCTTACAAAAAGATATAAAGATGATAAGTGTAGAATGATTTGTAAAATTATGATAAATCAAGAAATTTTTTTCTTGTAACAATGGAATACGTGGTGTGTCAGAAACATCTTCAAGAAAAAAGGTTATCGTTTGCTTTTTCCATAAACACTTCTAGTCTACTTTATACTATCACAGTATTTGTCAAACACTTACTAGATACTAGTATACAGCCATGTACCAAGATCTGTTCTATGTCTTTCAACATACAATGTCTAAGAATGAAGCAATTCTGCTTGTCAGAGTTCATTTGACGTTTCTTCTCATTCCTTTGCTAAAATCTTAAAAGTAGCAATCTAATCAGGAGAGGGGGAAATTGGATAATGAAAAAATATTGAATGCCTACCATGGTAAGGTCTGCTAATTGTCCACAAAAAAAAAAAAAAAATTTTTTTTTTTTTCTGGAATGGCCTTTAGGAGACTGTTGGTGAGACATGAGTTTTATTTTGCATAGCCTTCCTTGCATCCAACATAAACGTATTGATTCTCAACAGAGGAATGTGAACAAAAGCAATATGTATTACCTCCAGGCCAAGACTTTTATGAAGAAAACAAGGTTTCTCTATTGTATTTATTTCCTCAGATTTGAATGTAAACGAATCCAAGGCACTAGGATAATAAAGCTACAGGGTAGAAGCAGCAAAGTCCCTGAATCTTACCCAGAGGAGAAGTGGTCTCCTTACCAGGAATACCCACATTAGACTGTTAAATGAGTGATAGCTTTTATTTACTTAAGCAACAGAAGTTTCACCAAACTAAGGCCCAGTGACCTCAGTAACTCCTGTAACTTAACCAAGTCACACAGCTAAAACAAAAATCAAAGGCTAGGATTTTAACTGAGGTCTGCCTGGTTCCAAAATCCAGACTACAAATCTACCCCATACATACATGTAAGTCATAACAAACTTTTCAGAAGTATAAGGAAAGAGATAATTAAATCCAAACTTGCTAATTTTATACAAGAAAACTGTAAATGATTAACTGAGTTCACATAGGTCTCTAAGCAACAAATTTGGGAAAATAGATCCAATGGTTTTTTTACCATACCATAACATAGAAATGAGCAGTAGTTATTAAAAGAATGCTCAATTCATAATATATATCAATTAATGCAAGAAAGCAATTTTTATTATGTTAGAATTTATTCTTCCTTTATTACAAAAGATATGCCATTGTTTACTTATATAGGACAAGAGTTGTAGGTGTCACTTTCTCTGTTGTTTATCCTGTGTGTCTTCTGTTTTGTGTATTTGTAAGCCTTTTACTCATTGCAATCAGTTACATTTTTGCCACTATGTTTTCATTATGGCATGCATAAAATACTGGAGAGTAAAACAAAGCTCTTCAACCTAGAATCATAAATTGTAGGCATCAGGAAAAATCTTAGAGTCCTTATACTGTAAAATTCTTACTTCAGAGACAAGGAAACTGAGGCTTAAAGTATTGAAAGAATTTTCCCAAATGTACAAAACTAATCATTAATGAAGTTGACACTAGACTGCAGATTATATCTGCCCTTTCTTCCCCACCTTGCAGCCTTAGACATGAAATAAAATACTAACGGTAGGACTTTTTTGGTAACATACATACATTGCAGTCAAAATCAAGAAGTCATAGAAATTAAGAAAAATAATAGAGCAGCACTGTTCAATTTGAATATTCTTCATGGTGAGGAGGAAGCCATGGTACTCAAAGACAGTATGAGAAAATAATTATGTGAAATTGACATTTATAGTCACTAATAAATGTTTAGTGGAAAACTAGCTGCATTACTCACATTCCAAATAACAACTATCTCTATTACATGCATAATTCTGTTGTGGTTATAGTCTTTTCAGAGGTACCAAAAGAAGGCTTTGTTCTAGCTACAAGAAAGCAGATATAAACCTCATTATTTTACTTCTTTCCTAACACAATTCCCATGACGTATCATCAAAAAATGCTATGTCAAAGAGAACAAAACCTCCCACAAGACTCTTGCTCATTGTGCAATTACCAAAAGAGTGGTAGAAGCTTTGCACAACATTTGTTTCCAATTCCGATTTAAGGAACCAGGATGTGAAATCATAAATCACGAGTCTCTGTAACCATCTCGCTGGATGAACACCATCGTGACAAACCCTGGAGTGCTCAATTAGCCCAAAGCTTTGGCTGCTCTGGATTCACATCAGTCACCCAACAGTGGGTGTTTGATGGGGAAAGTCTTTCCAGGGGATTCTGAATACTCCGTTGCTAAACAATATTGCCAACAGTAGAATAACAGCATTTGGTCTTTCAGAAAGAAAATAAACATTTTCATACTGTTCTTGAAAGCCTGACAAAGACAATAAAACCGAGGCAATCAGCTGGGTGCGGTGGCCCATGCCTGTAATCCCAGCACTTTGGGAGGTCAATTTAGGAGAATTGCTTGAGGCCAGGAGTTTGAGACCCGCCTGGGCAATATAGTGAGACCCCATCTTTACAAAAAATAAGCAAAAATTAGCTGGATGTGATGGCATGTATGAATGTAGTCCCAGATATTCAGAAGTCTGAGGCAGGAGGATTCCTTGAGTACAGGAGTTTGAGGCTGCATTGAGCTGTGATTGCACCACTGCACTTCAGCCTGGACAACAGAGCAGGACCCCATCTCTTAAGAGAGAGAGAGAGACAGAGAGAGAGAGAGAAAGAAAGAGAGAGGTAGGGAGGAGGGTGGGAGGAGGGAAGGAAGGGAAAGAAAGAAATTGAGGCAATCATGAAAGCGCTCTGGTTGGGGATGGAAGGTAGGATAGGAGAGAGACAAAGAAAAGTGAACTATAAAACTGATTATCACAATCAGGCTTATCTTTCTTATCCGTTCTCTGACTTTGGTGGACCTAAGAACAAGTGTTGAAAGGTACTGAAGTTTGGTGTGTTTTGTTTAAGAACAGAGAGAAAGTAAATACAAAAAGGCTTAATCATGGATTTAATTAAGACTATGAAAAGTCCAGTTGAACTGGGAAGGGGGATCCTTAATTAAACTAAGGTCTCTAAGTTTACAAAGCCATAATGTGAGAATTTGATGGAGAGGGGTCATATCCAAAATACCAAGATCAGATGATTTGTTTGTGATCTAAGGTGTAAGAGGTGAGGAATCATTATCTAACTTTACTTTTCTTTATACTATATTTATGAAGAAGAAAGTTATTTTGGGGTAATAACTGAAACTAGAAACATTCGACTTGGGTCTCAGGGAGCACCTAACTCTACCAGCTTCCTAAAAAGACAAAGGTTTTGCACAGAAGTGCAGCACCTACTGAGTGTTCAGCAGTTACTGATTCTGGAAGAGACAATCGGGAAAACTTGCCTTATCCTATTTTCTCATTTTTAGTTACCCAAATTTAGTCACTTTTCTCAGTAGACCCTTCTGCCATTCTACTGCTCTATGTCTCTACTATGCAACACTCGTAGTACCCCCAACACAGCTCTTTGTCCTATAGAGCTATAGAGTCCAATGTTCTCTACTTCCACAGACACAGCTCTGACATTCAGATTACGGTTACTTTGCTCTACTTACATGTAATTGCTGGGTCTTTTAGTGGGGGGAAGGCATTGTTGCACAGGAGAGGTATCTGAAGCTTCGAAATTATTATAGCCTTTAGATACTTGAGTGTACTGCCAATTACTATAAAAGGAGCAGATGTGAGGGTTACTAAAACTTTAGAAACAATGCCTTGCCTATAAACTTAGCAATGAAAAGTGGTCTACCCAGATGTTTGGCTTCCAATGGCCATTTCAACACTTTGGATTAAGTCATTGTTGGCTACCTACATAGCCACAGACTGGCCTGACTAATAACCCAGATTGTGACACTGAGTAGGAGTGGCAATGGGGTAGCACCTGCAAGTTATCAGTAAGTTTCTTGCCTCTGTTCATTAGACATCTAGCCTTTTTTAAAAGGAAGACTTTAAAAACTCTCTGGTCTCCTCAACTGTACTACACACAACACCCAGTGGAAGAAAAAAATGAAAACAAAATGATAGGAAATATATTCAATACATCAGTTTGCCCATGAAATAATGTAATGTGAATTGGGCACTTTACAATTATAATTGTTCTTATGAGACGTGATTCTGTGGATGAGAGAATAGACAGTGACTGACATTAGCTTGTTAAATGCCTCAACAGGATGCTTTCTTTCATCTGAGCATCATGGATTGTTTTGATGCAACGTGACGCTAGAACACAGATGTCAGGCAAATTATGCCTTTTAGGTCTGGCCTAGACCTTTCTATGTTACTTGGAAATGTGGGGTGATTTTCCATTCCAAATTGGCTATGGCAAAGCAGAGAGGATTCTGAAGGAGGCATCTTTGCAAGAAGAGTGTCTCTCACGATTTAATTTCCATAGCAATTTAAGGAAATGGTGTGGGGGCGGGGACAGGCAGAGAGACGGTAGAATAATTGCTCGGATCTGACAGGGTGTGAGAAAGCTGAGCAGTTTCATGTGCATAATATTAACCTCCACACATTTCCAAAATGGCCTCTTTATTCAGCGAAAATATTCTCAACATCTATGAATAGTTACTTTGAAACTGAGTGGCATCCTGACAGGTCAGAAAATGCCACAGGGCATAACAATATATATTTTTTCAAACCCGATCTGAAGTTTCTTGTGACATCAAGTAAGGCAGTTTTAAAATAGATACTGACATCTCTCAAAGATTATAAATTTGTGGTTACTTCTGTCTTCTGCTTTATTAGAAATTCAAAGTGGCAATAGTCAAAATAAGATCAGACTATGCCATTACGTTAAGATGAATTTCTTTAAACTAAAACATGGAATTTAAACATATAAAAATGGTAAGAATTTAATCATTAGGCAGAATTCAGCCTTCTACAAAGTAGTCTGTGTTTATAAAGATAGCTCTATGCACTACACAGAAAATACAAGGTAGAAAATATTTCAAATAGTAATAATGAGGCTAGGTGAAGAAGTGACTAAAGCATTACCTTTGAAATCAGATACAGGGGACGTTGGTCTCAGTCCTGCCACTCACCAACAATGAGAATCAGGTGACTCACTTAGCCTCTTGGGATCTCCAATTCCTTGTCTGCAGCAGCAGTAATAATACCACTTTATAGGATTACCATGAAAACCAGTTTCAACATAAGTGAGGCTTCTCTCACAGGACCAGGTTATAGAATACACTCAATAAATGCTTCTTATTATTTATTATCATCCATAAATAATCACATGCTTTTCTCCATTTTTGTCTACTCCGTATGACTAGATAGCAAGATTACAATTTGTCGCTACTATTTCCTCGATTATTAAAAAATATTTAGTGAACTTTAGGTAAAATAATGCTAACCAAATACAATGTTTAGTTAACTTGGTAACATATTTGCTGACTCACTGACTTTATGTGCTATAAACACAACCTGAACCTTTCTGAGTATAACAGATCAAAACTTAAATTAAAATTAGACAGTAAAAAAAGGTATTAAGTACATTATTAAATGCATATTGATTGAATGAACCAAAACAATTTTAAAATATAGATTCTAAAAAATAGGAAGCAACCAAAATCTATTTGAAAAGTTAAGATTTATAAGGCCCTATCTCTCTGAAAAATAGGCTTTTAAATCTTTAAGAAGATAAAATTTTAGCTATAATGACTTTTTAATTTGAGGGGGAAGAAAATCAAGCTCAACTTGGATCACTGCACTCCTCTGATTAAATAGCTATAGTCTCTCCACAGCATATGAAAAAAGTGTCCAAATTCTTACCTGGACATTCAAATCTATCCATAACTTTGTCCCAGTGTCCTTTCTGCCACTATTCTCCATACATCCTATATATACCAACACATTACTCAAAATGAGCTTCTCATTTTACACACATCATAATTTAAGACCTCTGTGGATGTAGTCATGGTGTTTAGAGTTTTTCCAAATCTTTCCCATTCTCATGCTATCTCCACATTTCTGAATCACATAAATTCCTAAAATATCAGTGCAAATACCACATTTTCCTCAAATCCATCCCAAGTTCACATCTTTTCTCTGAACTCTTATAAATTCCTTTTCTCTCTTTTGATGGATTATGATTAGAAATATCTCTTTTCTTTGTATTATTTGTATTTATTTGCATCTTTCTACTAGATTATGAAATGCTTAAGAGCAGGAACTGTGTGGTTCATCTTGATGTGAATAGGCAGGAAGATAAATTTATTTATTTATTTATTTTGAGACAGTCTTGCTCTGTCGCCCCCACTAGAGTGCAGTGCTGTCATCACAGCTCACTGCGGCCTCAAATTCCTGGGCTCAAATATCCTCCTACCTCAACCTCCCCAAGTAGCTGGGACTACAGGTACACACCACCACGCCCAGCTACTTTTTTTCTATTTTTGGTAGAGACGTGGTCTTGCTCTTGCTCAGACTGGTCTTGAACTCCTAACCACAAGTGATCCTCCCTCCTTAGCCTCCCAGACTGCTAGGGTTATAGGTCTGAACCACTGTGCCTGGCCACGGAAGATAAATTTAACAGGTACAGATTTTAGAAAAAGATCGTACCAGTTTGGACACACATCATTTCAGTGACGATTTTGTGACATTTAACAAATTACAGCTTCTCTCTTAGCCTTATCTTCTTTGCACAAAAAGTTGAACATTAAAAAGAAAATGAGTAAATGTATCCTTTCTTGACACAAAAGTGGTGATGGTGGGGGAAAAAGGCCAATCCTGCCAGATTTGAAACTGTTTAATGGTAAAAATTATCAAAGAGCTATGTCTTATTTTGATTTTTTGCCAAACCTGCTTTTCAGAAAACCAAAGGGAAAAGTTGAAAACTACTTGCCAAAAAGGAGAAGAGCTTTGGAGTGGCAGACAAGAAATTTTGGTGACAGCGGCCCTGGCTCTACTACTTACTGGCTGGGTGACCTCAGGCAAATCCTTCGCCAATTGAGACCTCACCTTCCACTTCCCCAGGATGAAGTGGGGGGACCGGAGGTATTAAGTTCTTGCAGTTTTTTCTCCCTCTGTGCTACCAACAATATTCCAGTTCAAACTGTAGACAAAGCACAAGAACCACGAAGCAAGCAGAAATGCCCAACTCCCACTTCAAGGTCACAAGACTGCAGTGTAGACCATTCCATGGAACAGGACATCAAATCTCAGATGTCAGCTCCACAACAAAGCTTTCCTTAAAGCCACTATCTAGCCCAAGGTAGAGTCCCCCTTCTGCTCAGAGCTAACGTTCCTTTGTACTTCTTCTGTAGCCCTTATCATCTTGTATTTTCATTATCTATCTAATGTGTTTGTCTCCTCTCACAGTTTGTGGTCTCCTCGAGGGTATGGATCATATGTATAGTATTTTCATTACCACATACAGCCTCTGGCTCAATGTTTCATTATGAATGAGTCAGTGAATGAATGAATAAAAACTCAGAAGAAACAAAAAAGTTATTAAAGCCAAAAGAAAACAGAATTTTATACAATTTTATGTAAGCCCAACAACTTTTGCCTGGTTGTTTCATTCCTCAGTATGCACCTGTTATTCTGTTTGAATGGTGGAAATTGCTATGTTCAAACTACTTCGGTTTTGAATTTTCCTGTCTCATTGTTAGTGAGCTGTGAGATACAGGAGGAAATAGGCACCAGTTTCCGCTGCATCCTCAGCTCGCTCTTCCCAAGTCGTGATTTATCTAACTGCAGGCTAATTTTGCTATCTTGCTTTCTGATATTTTCATGTTTAGGCTTTTATAATAACGAACATTGATCTTTCCATTTAAGAAAGTGTTCTGCACATCACACCACTGAAAAAGCCTTGTTAATGACTTCTCATCCGTGTAAATGACAAACTATTTCCCAACAACAGAAGGAATTGTCCTGGTATATTTGGATAGGAAGGTGACAGCTGCTCAACTGTGGGTGACTCAGTATCAAATACCAAAATAAATTCAATCTTAAAAAACCAAATTGTGCATATCTAGCTAAATTCCGGTAACTAGATAATGCCTGACAAATTTCAATAAATTAGTAGACGATGTCTATTAAAAGTTTATCTCCAAGATGTCACTCATTTTAACGAACTGATGTGTACTATTATTAACTGACAGTTCTTAAAAGTAGTTGCAAAAGTAATTATTCTTCGAGACCAAAGAGTAAAGATGAGCACAACTTTGTTTACCCAGCAATTTGGATGTGAAAACAGTTGTTAATGAGGGTGTTGGTTGCAGTCTGAAATGTCAGTTCATAGTGTGCTCCTGGCCAAAGAATGACCAGACACACCAACGTAAGGCAAGCGTGAAAATGAGGTTTATTGAGGAGAGAAAGATAGGATTATAGAGCAAGAGCAAGATATAGGTTTACAGAGCAAGATGCGTACGCCACAGATGACAACTGGACCCATCATCATAGCAAAAGAGGGCAAAAAATAGGTTTGGTTATGGTCTGGTTCTTGTTTTATAGTGGCTGGATAGGGACCTCCCCGTGGCTCAGACATCACCATGGAACCACTTTGATTGGACAGTTGGGAGTTATGTTACCTGAGTCTTAGCACACCTGCGGATCTCCCGTGAGCCTCTCTGAAAGCCCGTGAGAGGGAGGTGGTGAACCACATGGCACCCACTTTCATCCCTAGGAGACCGGCAATCCCTCACTACCTACCTAACAAGGGCATTTTCAGGGCTTGTAATTGCCATAAGGAATAAACTTTCTAAAAAAAAAAAAAAATTCTAATCATCTTACACATATTAGTTCAATTAATTCTCACAACCACCTATGAAATAGGAATTATTATTCCCATTCTAAAGATGAAGAAACTGACAGACAAAGAAGATAATTTTTCCCATCAAGTCACATAGCTAGGAAATTGTGGAGCTATAACTAATAGGTATTAACTGATATTTGTTGAAGAAGGAGTTGCCACTCTAGCCTCCTGCATGTTGCCACTTGGGCTCCCCTGGGCAGGCTCCCCTCCGCCCACCATATGCGAGCGGACAGCCTTCCCACACTCTGATCAAAACCCACTAGAATATTACTTATTTGTACTGCAAACATTCTACAGGGACACCTCTCAGAGTATTTGCACTCTCAAGAAAAAGTACTTGGACATATCCGCCTAGGGTTAAATATTAACAAAAAAGGTAGGAAAGACCATCCATTATGGTCCACGAAGGAGGGACATTTCCAGGGCTTCTGAGGCCACATGCACTGTCTGGACTCTTACCTTGGCGTTCAGTTGACCTAGCACCCCAGCCATCACTGCGTCACATCCCACAATCAGGGAACAGTATTATAGTCAAAGACAAAACCTATTATTGAGAGATCATTAAAACAATAACGAGTAGTATTGTTCATGCATCTGGTTTATTAGCAGAAGCCTCTGTCTAGCCCACAAGTGGCTACATGAGGACAGGGCACGGAGTGTATGCAAAGGTGATTCCCGATCCAAAGTACACGTAATTAACAAGAGCTCCTGCTGGTGGGGTGAACACTCAGTGCAGACCCCATACCTGGTATTTTTCTCAAAACAACTCTAAGCCCCGAAGGGTTTAATTAATTTACCTAAGAACTCATAGCTAGTTTTAAAAGGCATTTAAACAGAGCTCCATCTGACTCTAACACCTATGGGAACCAAGCCTCCTTGATATCTTTCTACAACAAAGCCCCCTACCTTTGATACGTGCCAAGTTACAATCTTCCTGATGAATTAAAGTAGCATATTAATTCGGACATATTTAATAAGTTACATAAGCTCTATTTGAGCCTGAAAAAATAATGAAAATGTCTCCTATGCTGGCATCAAATACTTCATTTGTTCCATTTTACTTTGGTAGTGTTTTCAAAGCCTTTTGAAATTTGGGGCACTCATCTGAAACTGATTTGATTATGGGATATATAGTTAATTGGTTTTTGCATTTGAATTAATTGCATAAATATTCAAGGAATTTTTAAAAAGGATTATGCTTAAAAATGATGCCATAACAGACATCACAATCTTTAATATGAACTGTAGTATTGTATTTCTGAGGAGGTTTTCTTTCCTTCAGAACCTTTAGATCTGCAAGCTTGTGACAAATTTTGCTTCTTAGCATGGCTCCCAGCCAGGTACAGCTGCATCACGTGTTGTGCAGCACAAGTCTTTTTGCAGATTCATTCGTTGCAATCATCAGTAGTCTTCTGAAAACGAATGAAATAGCTGTAAAATAACAGATGCTTGTGTTATCTTTCCTCGAGCAGACAACATTGTAGCTACAACTCTCTTTGAAATAACTATTGCATCATGCTCTAATCACAGTTTATGCAAACACCATACAGTTGTAGAGTGCTCCTCAAGAAATTTTCATACAAATTAATTCATTCAATGTTCAAGAATAACATGAGACTTAAACATAGAAGGAATTATAATATTCATTTTGCAGATGTAGAAACGGGTTTCTAGAGGCTGAATAATTTGCTTATGACCATAAAACTAGTAAATGGTGAAACTAATATACTTATGGTATAATAGGTTGTGGACACTGGCCTATAATAATCACAAATGATCATAGTTTTAACTACTCATGTATCCTCCAGAAGGAACACAATTTGTATAAATATTTTAAATTTTTTGTCAAAACTTTGAAAACACTGTGTGTACTAAGACCGGTGCTTGGGTGTAAGTCAGTTACTAGTGAGTGGACCTAGCTACTGCCCAGGAGCTGCATCTCGACTTAATTTTTTATTCTTTCTTATTTATCACGATTTTCATGAGTGTCTAAATCAGTCATATACATACTCTGGGGTCATTCATTTGTTCATCCAAAAAACACCAACTAAGCAACTCTGTGACAAGTGCAGTGCAGAATGGCAGATATCGTGGTGAATGATACTTTCTACCATGAATTCAAGGAGCCTGCAGCTATGGAGCAGTCATTAAGCAAGAAATTAGTAACAAAATATGAGAATTAGAAGAGATGATTTTTAGGGAGCTGTGAGATCTAACCTAGGCATCGGCCAGGAAATTTCTCCATGGGAAAGCTGAGACATGACGAACAAATAGGAATTGTGCAGTTTAAAGAGAGAAGGACAAAATAAATAATATTTATTTTATTTTTGATTTTACTTTACTGCATTTTGTGAAAGAAAATATATTGTACAATAGAAGTGTTTATAAATGTAGGGATTTGTTATCGTCTCAGGATGTACCATTGTGAATGTCAAGGGTGTTTTCTATCTTGAGCTTTCTTCTACCTACGTAACTGAGTTGGTTAGAACATAATGCACTTACAAAGTCATGGCTTTGGTAGCATTCTTAAATGATGATGTTTTTTCCTGTCCCAAGCATGCAATCTGTGGTCATAATTCCATTATGAGAAAGATTGCCTAGGAGAATGTGAACAGAGTAGTGAAATTTCATGGCTAGCGTTGGAAAAAAAATTAAAGTACAGATGCCACTGACATCATACACTTTTCTGTTTACCTTAAATTAAAGACATTGGCTTATTATACAGTTTATATACATACTATAAAAACACAGTTAGAGTCTTATATATCTTACTGTAGTGTTTGGAATAAAGAATTCATGTTAATTTGTATTGCTTCTTATAAACATTCTAAATTTTTTCAAAGTGTCACTAGGAATTTTTGCAAGATTTGCACTATATGTGCCTGAATATTCAGTAGTTATAGTACTATATTTTACATAACATCTGTTGGAAATATCATTATGTAGCATTGTGCAATTCTAATTGATAGAATATTTTAAAAAGTCAAATCTAAATTTAAAATTACTTTTTTTGCATAATGGACAACACCAGCTCAACACCAAGATTCTGTTCATGAAAAGTAGAGTACATTTAACACAAAATAAGATAGTATTTACAAAAGGAAATATATTTTTAAATATACTCCAAAATATTGATATTGTTCAACTTATTTCACTTATGAAGTCCTATAATGATGCTTTAGAACATTAACAAATTTGTAAAAATCACAGAATGCCAAAATTCTGTGAATGTAACATTTTAAGGTCTACTCTCTCTCATTTTATAAATGAGAAAATTCATTTAGTTAAGTCTAAAAGTCAGAATGCTAGCTAGTAGTTAGAAATAATGCTGAAATGACTCAAGTATCTTGACTTAAAGTCTAGTTCTCCTTAGACTTAATCTTGCCATCACCTTTATATTTCACAGAAAGTTCAAATGTTTTTAAACGTACTTTCGAATTCACCATTTTGAATTCATGTCTGTGTACGATATGTCTATAAAAGTGGAAAAGAACCTATGACTCACTCGAGAAAACTAAATGATGTTGGCCACTGCTTTTGATCTTTGTGGGTACCAGTATGCTCACTAAACAGTTTGAGAATCATTGCAAAGGTATCTTATAACTCATCATTGAAGAATAGAAAATGAATAGAAATGATGGGAAGTCAGAGATTTATATGGTCTTGATTACTGTATATGTTTCTATTTATTTAGCTACCATCTACATATCATCTATCTAGCCATCCATCTGTATAAAAATCCATCCACCTTTCTATGTGTTTATGTATGATATATGTTTATATATACATGTCTATCTATTTGCTATCTATCCACTTGTCAATCTGTGAGGAAGTTGAAATTATTGTATTGTCATGAATGAAGAGGCATTAATAATTTTCTATACTGAGTAGTTAAATCATCTCTTTTGATGGCTATCATTAATGTCAGAGGATCAAAATTCTCTCTCTCTGTCTGTCTCTCTCTATCTCTCATCTCTATCTCTTTTGGCCATACTGCATTTTAGTAAGCTATGTGACCCATTCTTACTGCTAGATGGAGTAGGTAGAGGCAACTCTAAATCAAACCAGAAAGAGAAACCATTGAGTATTGACTTGACTTGTGTGTATAGTAGCATTCGTTAACTACAGGGATACATTCTAAGAAATGTGTCATTGGGTGATTTCATCATTGTGCAAACATGGAGTGTACTTACATAAACCTAGATGGTATAACCTACTACACACCTAGGCTCTATGGCATAGCCTATTTCTCCAGGGCTACAAACCTGTACAGCATGTTGTACTGAATACTGTAGGCAATTGCAAGACAATGGTAAGCATGTGTGTATCTAAACATAGAAAATGTACAGCAAAAATATGGTGTTATAATCTTATAGGACCACTGTCATACATGCGGTCTGTTGTTGACCAAATTGCCATTACGCAGTGCATGACTGTAATTGTTTATAGTGGCTATTAGACAAAGATCAGCCTGAAAGTAGACATGCAAAAGTAAACAACAAAGAATTCAAGATAAAATAGCAGGAAACCTTGGCCAGGCGCAGTGGCTCACACCTGTAATCCTGGCACTCTGGAAGGCCAAGGCAGGAGGATCGCTTGAGGTCAGAAGTTTGAGACAAGCCTGAGCAAGAGCAAGACCCCATCTCTATTAAAAATAGAAAGAAATTAGCTGGACAAGTAAGAATATATAGAAAAAATTAGCCGGGCATGGTGGCGCATGCCTGTAGTCCCAGCTACTCAGGAAGCTAAGGCAGGAGGATTGCTGGAGCCCAGGAGTTCGAGGTTGCTGTGAGCTAAGCTGACACCACGGCACTCTAGCCTGGGCAACAGAGAGAGAGTCTGTCTCCAAAAAAAAAAAAACAAACAAAAAAAAAATAGCAGGAAACCTTGCATGTGGATGGGAAGAATTGATGGAGACTCTTGGTTGGCAATACAGTTCTTATAAGACCTTCCAGGTAAGGCGGAAAGCTGTACTTCTCATAAGCACATAACATAACACCAGTCAGCAGGCTGAGGAATGGCAGAGCTCATGTCTGGGACAGAGGCTTTTGCTGTTTCCTAATAGAGTTAGAACATCAGGAGGGCATATAACAAGGCCTCAGATAATGTGATGAGACAAAAAATCCAGTTACTAGAACTGCAACACAAGAATATGAATTAAAAGAGAGGTGAGCTAAGGTTTAAACAAACAGAAGAGTTCCTGGCAATAGAACTGCCTGAGCCCCAGGCCTCAAAGCAAAGTAAAAACTCAAATAGGAGGAATTTAATTTGCTGTACTCTAAAACATTGAGTCTCAATCATACTGCCAAATGATGCCATCTAGTCCTAAATCTATCTCCACTTTATATGCACGTAATGTGGATACATGTCTGCATATGCATTGCCATGTAGGATTATCTTGCATTTAATCTCAATTTCTTTATATTTTCTTTAGCTTTTTATAGATCCCCTTTCTGTTTCATATCTGACTATAATCATTATCTAAACACATCAATGTGAAAATTGGTTGCAATCTTATGCTATAATTTATTTTGTGAATGGAATTTTCTTTACCCCCACGATTTAATTTGACAAATTAAATTTGGCAACTGTGATGATATATAAAATGACTGAATTCAGGCTGACAGCATTTAAAGTTACTCTCCACTGTATAATGTCTACTGACCACAGTCTCAACAAATACCTCAGTGACATATGCCTTTAAGTGGATACGTTAATTGTAGCATCTTTTTCTTAATGTGCAAGCCAGAAACAAATAAACAAAAACACACAGGAAGCAGAATATGTTTCTGAGCTTCTGAGTCATAACTTAAAATGACTATGTTATATTTTAAATTTATATGGTAGGTCAACAGCACTAAATTGTAGATGTGATTCCTAGAGCAACTTGATCATACAAAGTAATAATAAGATGTTTCTCTAAAGAATTTAAAGCAATTTTTTCACTGAATGTAACTAAACCCTTTTGAGATATGTGGGAATATAAGCATTCCCATTATATAAATAAAAAATGAAACACACAAGTTGTTTATATAGTAAGAACTCCAAATTTAGATAAATACATGAGTCTAAATCCATCCAAAAGGTAACACTCATATCACATTCTAAATATTGTGTAAGCCTGACTCATTTATAAACCACTGGCTCAGACTATTTCTTTACATGCTATTGCTCAGACTCAATGTGAAGGGTAAAAAGACAGTACCCATTTGGAATGAAACAAATATGTACATTCAAATAAAGAGATAAAATTTTCCTACTGATTAGTAAAATGTTTTTAAATCATAATACTGTAAGAACATGACAAATATATATAAATATAGTTCTTAACAGAGTATAATTATAAATTTTAAGAGTAAGATTCTTAAAAGGGTCATCATATTTGATCCATTGATTTTACCTTGGAATATAACCTTAGAAAGTAATCAAGCATGTGGACATGTATCTAAATACAAAGATATTCACTGAAGTGTTATTCAGTATCTAACACTAGAGATTTGCTTTAAAAAATTGTGATACATCCATGTGATGAAATATTATTAAGGCATTAAACATTTTTGAAGACCATAATAACATAGTATAATAATAACAAAAATAAGATTCAAAATAGTATATGCATGAGTTATGGTTCTTTGGTTGCAAGCAACAGAAAAAATGTATGGTTTAAGCCAAAGCATATCACGCATAAGAAGAAAGAGAAGGAGGAAACAGAGAAGGGCAATTAGAGAATCAGACTCAGAAGAGGCAATTTTGAGGGTCCAGCAACTGGGAGCGAATTATCAGCCTCATCTGCTTACCACCACATGACATATGTATACACACATGTTTATGTATGTCAGTCTTTGAATCACTGCATTCAAATTCTAAGTGTCAGGACAGAGTTGGATTGGTGTGGTTTCAGTCAATTGTTTGCCACTTGGTTAGAGAAACTTCACAGGTAGATCTCTCGATCCAGTATATTATGGACAAAAATATATTTTTAAAAAAACCTGGAAAAATAACAAAACATTAATAAGGTAATTAATACAATAATAGTTGTTTTCTTTCATATGTTTTTCTGTTTTCCAAGTTTTGTACATTAAGAATTATTTTATTTTTAGAAAAGTAACATTAATTTATTTAAAAAGCACAGTTCATGCCATAGAGCAAAGATAATTGACTTAAGTAGGGATTGAGTTTGTTGCCTTATTTTCCTTAAAACTCACCAATTGAGTACATTCCAAGGATGTAGAGATCAGTATTATGAATATTCTTTTGTCTAAAACTACATAAAAAGCCTCACTTACAAATGCTTTGCCCTTTCCTTTATATGTTCCCAGGCTATTCCTTTTTCTTTTGTTTTTAATGTGCAATGGAAAATGGGATATTTTATTTTGCAACCAGCATGGTAATGTTTCCTTTAATAGTTTCACTACTAAGTCTAGATACAATAAAGTACAGCTTTTTTCACCTTTCAAATGTATCTTTTGTTAAAGTCAATTGATCACTAGGATATTTTCTTGAAAACAGTATCATTTTAATTAATTGCATCACTTTTAAGATAATAATATATTTTTTTCAGTTTTAACTTTGATTTGATAATTTATGATACAGTTGCTTTTTCCATTAAACATGGAACAGAGCTGTCAACTTAAAAACAAATTCCAAAAGAATTTGACAGGATTTGAAAACTGTTTTTGAAATTTATTGGAAAGGAATCTCTTAAGCCAGGATCACGGCCTTAGGTGATTGTGAGAAAGATGACTAGCCCACAAGGAATCCATCTAGGGAAGTAATAAAAGCGTTGTTTTTCTATCTTTTGAAGGATTGGAGTGGAAGAAGGAAAAATATTTACCAGAGACAAATAACTGGAATTGATCCACATGAAACATTTTTAGAATCTACTTTTTATGTGTTAGGCCTATTGAATTTGCTCAAAGTTGTGAAGTAGTAATGGCTATCATTCAAGATATTGCTAAAATTTTCTTAGTTGTTATGCTTTTTAATCATTATAATTCTATAATTATAATTTTTAAACATTAATTTTTTTCATGGTATTAGGCAAGTATTATGTTGGTATGGTAGAAGTATCACAAGGCAGAAGTCCAAACAATTTTATTTTTGTCCTTCTTCTGCCATTTTCTGGCTTGATGACCTTGGATTATTTACTCTGTCTTGCTAAGTACAGTTTCCATTACTGAAGAAATAGATTTAACACCAGCTGCTGCCGTTCATAACTCATAGAGTTATCATGTGGATTCAATGAAGTGTATATATGAAGATGTCTTACATTTTATAGATATGTAAACTGTTATCATCATTATTATGATAAATACAAAATAAGTGATTTGAGTTTCTAAATAATCTTTGATTTCTGAATTATTGACATATATAATTGTTGGCTCCACATTTCAAAACTGAAGTAATGCAATCAATAACAGTTTCTTGATCAATGAAAGAGGATATTATGTAAATCTCATGAGTTTTGATTTGTTTACATTATTTTTAAAAATTGATTTAAAAGCTTTCTTTGAAAATGCATGACATTTACAGCAGCTTCCTATGAATTCTTCATGATTTTAGTGCTTATGAAAGTGACATTGACAGCACCAGTAGCTGTTTATCTCTAGGAAAAGGCATCAGCACTAAAACTTCTAAAGGTCCTGGTGAAGCGCCACCTCACAACATGAAAGGACGGAGGTTTGGTCTCCACGGGCTGTTTAATTATGCAGAGACTCCTAGAAAGGGCTTCATTTGCACTAGTGGTTTTCATGTCACAATCCATTAAGAGTTGAAATGGAGTCTGCCAATTCGCCTTACGGGCTGTGGAACAGTGCTGTAAGAGCAAGTGGGAGCAGAAACAAGCCCTGGGATACAGAGATTTGTATCAAGTCAGCTGGACAAGGCTGAGGAGTAAGCCATGTGATCTCTGCAAGGGACTGCTGAGCAGGCCAGGGGTTGGCAACATTGTTTTGTAAAGGGCCAGCTAGTAAGTATTTTAAGCTTTATAGGTAACATACAGCCTCTGTTCCATATTACGTGTGGTGGTGGTGGTGGTGGTTTGTGTACGTGTGTTTTACAACCCTTTAAAAATATAAAAATTATTCCCAGTCAGAGCACCTTAAAAAAATACATCATAGGTTGAATTTGGCCCACTGGCCTAGTTTTTGGACCCCTGTTATAGACAAAGCCACTTGCCCATGTAGGGCATGGCTTAATGACTGTCAGAATGTTCTCCGCTTCACTCCAGCCTCTTCAATCTTCTTCAGACTTCTGCTCATAGATACATATAATGATTAGATCTTCAGACCTCTGACTGAAATTTCCCTTCCTAAAATGAACATTATATATGTAAAAAAATTAAAACTTAACATTTTCCAGTGATTTAAATGTATCCATTCCATTCTTTTAAATGCAGCCTGCCCACTCCTCATTCTGCCCCTATACTATACCCTAGGTGAAGCATAAAAGCAAAGCAAGTCACATACGACTGCGGATATTCCAGGCAATCATCCAGAGCACTTCTGCTTTGCTGCTCACTGGATCCTGGAGTGTGTCTCTTTTCCACATGTCCTGAATCCTAAAGCCTTTCTTTCTATACTTGAAGCACCTTACTCTTTGTCTCCTGTGTTGGATATTGGTCGTTGGCTCCTGGGATGTCTTCGTGTTATTTATTTTTCCTTCTCCTCTGGATTTTGCATCCTCTGAAGTCTTAAATGAGAACCAAATAGTAGAATCCATCTTACTGAGTGTTAAGAGACTTAAATGAGATAATCCAAATTAGGGATCTATCCTATAGGTACTCAAAAATCCACACATCAATGGGCAAAGTGTAGAAAGAAAGAACTTCAGGATTCCAAATGTCTTGCAAGGTAGTGGTAGGGAGGTTGGAGACTTTTTTGCATTCACTCCTCTTTTCTTGGGGTACAAGAGCAGAGGAAGATAGAAAAGTAATTATTTCCATATTTTCTCAGAGTCAATCCAGTCTCTGGCTCTATTATTCAAATTGGCAATAATATAAATTCTACACAAAGAGTAGAAAAAGTTTTGCCTTGATATGTAAAGAACACAAATTCAAACGTTTAAAGAGAATAAAGAGCAGTAGCTACATTGAACTTTTATTGAAAAAGTTTTGTTTCTTAGACTGTCATAAAGACTTTTTCTTCCCTTCCCAGCCAAAATGCCTTAGAATTTATTCCTCACAATTTATTCCTGTCCTACCCCACTTTCCACATGGACACTGTAGTCTCCCCATCCTTCTTGCCACTGTGTGATCCTTTATGCCTTTGTTCTCATGTATGTTCTTGTCTGCACATGAAATGCTCTTCCATATTAGATGATGATGTTTGTCAGCAACTCAGTGAAGCCTTAACTACACCCCTTCTGACTCTAGACTGTTAGTTGTTCCTTCCTCTGTGTTGAAATACCCCTTCTTGCTATTTTATTACTATTTTACTAATTGTTTTTAGAATGATTAGTTGATATATCTGTCTTCTCCTCTAGACTGCAAGCATATCCTGGACAGGAGTCTTGTTTTATGCGTTTTAAACCTCTAGCATGCAACAGAGTGTCTGTCGAACTCGGTAGTCTGAACTTAAGTGTCTGTTGAATTCAATAGTCTGTTGAACAGACTAATGAATTCTTTATGAATTTTTAAAAATTTTCTGACAATTTTTCGGAGATTTTTGTTAACCTCGTGTTTAACTCTAGGTGCAAATTCATAGTGTATCTCTGGGATTCTATGTCTCTAAAATCATGTTTATAATGCTCTTTATGATCAGAGCAGTAGATACTCTTTATTGAGTATTCTGATAGGAGCATCATGACTTGAAAGAGCTGGATTTACATAATTCTGATGTGCTGACACTATCCATCCATTTAGAAAAGCTTTGTTGCACATCAAATATATGGTA
This sequence comes from Propithecus coquereli, assembly GCF_000956105.1. Taxonomy (NCBI): domain Eukaryota; kingdom Metazoa; phylum Chordata; class Mammalia; order Primates; family Indriidae; genus Propithecus; species Propithecus coquereli. Next base: position 2,578,011 of record NW_012138302.1, on the reverse strand, counting down.
AATGTTAGAGCTAGAGACAAAATAATATGTTTCTTGCCCTCAAGGAGCTCTCAGGAGAGGGAAAGAGGCAATGAAGTCAACAATCCAATGTGATAAAAGCCATTACTCATGCAAGCACAGGTGTTATGGTAGCAAATTGAAAGAACATATAGCCCAGATTAAATAAATAAAGCACGGGAAGACCTTGTCCCTTCTATTGGCTCATAAATAAAGCTAGCTGCTTTTCTATAGTTCTAGAAAATCATGGGGGGGAAAAAACCGCAAAAGAAGTCACCAAAGAAGATTCTGTAGTTGGCTTTCTTCCATTCCTACCAGACAGATGACAAGAGGCTACTTCTTCAAAAACCTTTGGATGGAATCCTGTTGCTCACTCCTTAGTGACCTAACTGCAAAATGTGGCAAATTAGTTTTTTAACAAGTACAGGGCATCTTATTACAACTTAGGAAAACTCATGGGACAAGCTGTGCACAAACTATCCGTTACAAATATCCAGAGGTTTAGGTTTTACAATCATCATCAACTTTCCTTCTTATTTTCTGCTATTGCCTTTTCTAGGGCTATTTTTTTAGCCACCATAGTTTCTAGTAAAGCAAGATTCATTCTTTATTTCTTGATTAGAGATGTTTTTCTTAAAGCCAAATATCATTGGTAGTATTTTTGGTTCTGCTCATGGCATCACACTCAACTTATCTTTGCCCTCTCTAGGTAAGTGCTCTCTGAACAGATTCCTCCAGATATCTTGGTCTCAAAGTTTTTCTTCCACTCAGTCATCTTTGTGCTCCATGTCTATATTTACTCCTATTCTAAGAAAAATGCTTCATTCATGTTTGAATCTCTTTTTTTCATTTTGTTTTGTTATTTTTCTAATATATCAAAGGTTTTCCATTCTTCTGCCTCAACAGCATCACCCTTTGGGGACTTTATTTTTCACTAAATCAAAAGACTTTGGTGTCAAAAAAAGACAGACCTTCTTCCCCATGCTAGTATTCGCTCTTGCACCAGCCTCCAAAACTTTACCTGAACACATTTCTCATAAGCCCTTCCAGCCTACTTGGTCAGCACCCACTGGACCACGCAAAATAAACCATCCCTTCCTTACCCGCGGCCTTTCAGCTACTTTAGATCATTTGTAAACTCCAGACTACATATTCTAATTTTTCTTAGACATTTTTCAAGAACAAATTTTCCGTATTGGTTTCCACTAATGGCCCCTGCTATACCTCACCGCTGGAGGCTTGGTTTGTTCCTCATAAAATGTGATTTCTTTGCACTGTTCCCTGCAGAGTGCTCCAGGGGAGAGTATGATCAGAGCAGATATTAAAAAGATTTTTATCATCCTTTATCTGGTCACTGTAATCTTCTATTTATCAGTTCCTATATAATGCTATTCATATATTTGACACCATTTTTTCCCAAAGATTAGTCTTCTCCACATTTTTTTTAATTAATACTCTTTCATAGAGACTAGAGTTGGGGTTAGTAATGGGGACCAGGAAGCAAGCTAAACATACTTGTGGGGATGTTTCTTTTATTCCTATTAATTCGTTTCTGATTCGTTTGGTTTATACCCACCCATAAAGATATTTTTTTAATTTTTAATTTTGTTTTCTAATAATGTCCTGTAATGTAACAGCTACCTTGCACAATGTATATTATTTTCAGTTTTGAGAGTGATGTTTCTGTGTCTTCACTAATAGAGAATTATTTTTTATTTTATTTTTTTTTTTACTAATAGAGAATTCTTTTATCCCCACTCTGTGGCTTTGAAGCCTAGGTCCAGGTCCCATACTCAGCTGACACCTGACACAAGGAGCCAGGGAGAGCAATGCTGAATCACTATGAGGAATGGGACCCCCACAGCCACTATCTTGTTTCCCTACCCTTTTGAAAAGCCAAGTAAATTTGTGTTGCAGAGTATTTCCAAAAGAGGAGCTCTTTCTGCAAGAGATGTTAATTTGTGATCAATAAGGCTAAAAGGACCTCTTCCAGAATGTTTAAGTGAAACTCAATAGGTAAATGTATGCACCACTCTCTCATTTCCCCTCAGTAAATAGAGAACCTACAACATTCAGTATGCATGCTACATCCTTTGCAAAGAAACTCTTCTGTTTCTCATCCCTTTTTCTTCACCTGGCAAAATAATCTTTTTTAAAAGTCCAAATGTAAATGCCTCCAATGTCCAAGAAATCTTTTCTGACTTCCCAAGGCAATAGTTACCCTTATATGTGTTCATACAGTACCCTGTTTATATTTCATCTTGTATTTTACTTATCTCTTTATGTCTATCCTTTCCCAATATTATGAGGTTCCATGTGATAGAGACAACATGAGTGATTAAATCTGTATATTTGTATCCTAACCTATGACCTGCCTCATTGTAGAAATTCAATATATGTTTGGCCAAAAAATAAAATAATCTGTACAAAGTGCATCCAAATCGAAGAGGAATTTCCCCAAATCTCAGAGATTCAGTTAGCATATCAGAAGTGGTAAACCTCAAAGATAATTAGTTTGCTTTCAGAAGTTTGCATTGACCCACAATTCTCTTACCCCAACCACCAGCTATCATCTTAAGATAAAACCTAGCACATTTCATAATAAAATAGTTCTTTTGAAGCATGTTTATTATATAATGGAATCTCTACTGATACGATGGCTTATAATTGTGTTCTCATAAAATAAAATAGGACAAGGAATAAAGAACTGCAATATTTCAACAACTCAAGTTAATGGCCCCGACTCCTTTTATTACGAGACATACAGAGAATCATCACTCAGTGATGTGCTATGCATAGAGAAACCTCAGGAGGTCTGATGCCAAAACAGGTCAGCTGGCCAATGTTTCAGTTTCGTTTTTTCCCAGTACCCTTAGCCAGTTCAGAAAGAGTCTAATAACACCAGTTATTTAGCACTCAGTGTGTCCAAAGCTCTTTAAAACATTAAATAATCCATCATCTCCAAGCTCCCTGCGAGATCGGTAAGAATTATCATTCATCCTTTACAGATGGAATATTTGAAATGTAAAGTAGCATATACAAGGCCAGACAGGAACTCAGAACCATGATTAAATAAAAACTCTGAGTTCCCAACATCCAAGCCTTGGCAAAGGAATTTGTCACATTGCCTTTTTATATATAGAGCATGGAAACCCAGGGGGGATGCAAAAGAGAGAACTATGAATTTTAAAGCAACATGAAAATCTATTTAATTCAGGCTGAAGTTAATAGGTAATCAGCTCAATTCCTCCGCCTCCTGCCTGTGAGTAGCTAGCTGTCAGACCAGCAATTTGGGTGACTGGGAAAGACCTACACAGTCTGAATACTGACAGAGGTGGGCAAGAGAAAAATTAAGGGACAGTGAGGACTTCCATGCTGTCATCTATGCCTTCAGGGAACTTAAAAAAAAAAGAAGTAATAGCACTAGCAAGGCATTTACCTACTTTCGGTTATTCTCCACACAGAATAGAGTTTCACGACCCATGGCAGAATTTTATGACCGATTTAAGGAAATTGTTCATCCAGAGAGGTCTTCTTTGCTCCTTGCTCCTTGATTCACATTCCTTGTAGCATGAGTTTATATTAATATTTGTTAATAATGTTTCAGTGAAAAACTTATTAATGACTCTGTTAATGACTTATCAGTGAAAAACTAGGTGTGTCCCACACATCAGCACTAGGCAAGAGTTTGCATCTTGCTTGCCTCACAGCAGTCAAAGTTCAGTCTATAAATTCATCATTGAAGGATCTGAGTTCTAACAGCAAGGACAGCCTGTATCCTCAGGAAGTAATTTATCTTCCCACAGACATGCTCTAGCTTTAATAGCTGATAAGAGAGTTGTGGGATAAGGAGGGCATTGGCCATAAATGAAATGTTCTATTCTGGCATTCCTCATTTAGGTGCTTTTTGACCTTCAGTGGCTTATGATTCCGTGAAATGAGGTATCATCACTACCTGAGGAGGGGCAGAGTGAAGAGGGTTGAGAGGATGTCTCAGTGACTTGCTGCTCAGATAATTTGCAATGTCTGGAAGTAAGAAACCAGATTCTCCCAGGAATATCTTACCTGCCTGCTCACTTGACACGCCATTGCAATCGCTGAAGGAAAAACTGGCTAAGATGGTGCTGTTGCCTCCAGGTGGCCAGAGTTGGAATGCTCATGTGGCTATCTGACCCTTGCTGACAGATTAGATAGGGGTGATAACCATAAGAATATATCTCTCAGGTCTAAGTGTGATACAATTTACATAGCATTTTCAGACACATTTCTGCAGAAGATCCTCCCCTAATCCTGTGAGGGAACTAGAGTAGGGATTATTATCACCATTTTTTAGGTGATGAAACTTAAGCCCAGTAGGCTTCTGTGACTTTCCTGGACTGACACAAGTTGTAAGTGGTTGAGCCAGGATGGAACTTTCCGAACCTGCAATGTCAAACCATCTTATTTCTATTCCCAGACATCTTTCTTTATGCAATTAGCAATTTGTCCTTCCTCTGTCTCCAAATCAAAATATTTTATGTTTAATCAAATGAGGAAGAGATCTAGATGACCTCCTGGGATCCATCCAATGCCAGGTACCAGTCACTGCACTAGTAGCTACAGCCATCTCAGAAGCAACCTAAGGATTTAGGAAGTAAATTTTCACATTTTTTTCCACATCACTTTGGAAGGAGCAATAATTATGGCCTGCCTTTTGGTGGAGACCAACGCATACTCTATGAGGATTATGAATTGTGCCAGAAACAAGGAGCTTACAGTCTAATAGGGAAGACAGGAACTAAATAAATAAGTACACAATGCTTTAAGTACAACAGTGTTATTTATTAAATGGCAATGTCCCCTGGATACTAGCTAATATGTGTTCAATTTCTTATCAATAAGCAAATCATAGGTTATTAAGAGAAAATCATGGGAAAAAATAAAGACCATTTTGTAGACAATGAATTTTACTATTTATGGAGTTGACAGGGAAAAAAAAGTATTTAGGAGAGGACATAGCTGCAAAACTAAAATAAAAAAGCTGAAAAAGAGACCTTGCGGTCTCTCCGCTAGTGCCTCTTAAGGAAGTAGGGATTTTTCCAGACCTTCTGTCACTCTGGGCAGGTGACTGACTTACAGCTCAGGTGTGCATTTGCCTGCTTAAATCTGCCACTGTTCCAAACAGCTTGCCATGCTCTATATATAGAGATGACTTCACCCTCCGTTGGAATGCAGCAGCTGTTCGGCAATGCACACTGATATGCTCCAAAGACTTAGGCCATATCTAATTGAGCACTTCAGTACTGCAGAGATAGGCGCCCTAGAATTATTTAGATAAAGTACCTTTGGCCAGATGGAAGCTGGCCAGGATACCAGGATAAAATCTTCATCTCACAGGACTGCCAGTGAGTCTTGGCAGGGGGCCTCCAGGGAGGGAGGTGGCATCAGGAGAGATGCCAGTCTGTCCCATCCACCCCCTGTGCTGTAAACATGACACGAACCATAGCAGGGAATAGGAGAAATCAGAATTTGCTCCTTCCTCCTTCTCCCCATGGCAGACCAAACAGAGCCTACCTTCTGTGGAAACAATTTGAATGTTAATGGTGTCTGTGTCAGGAAGGCTCCCAGTTTTAAGATCTCCCTACAAGACTGTCTCCTCCCTTAGCTCCAAGATTTCCAGCCATGAAAATTGGTTGGCAGGTATAGCATCATTGGTACTTTCTTAACATTTCTTTGCCCAGGATTCATTGGTAATCTTGCTGGGAGAAGCAGCCAGCTATTATAGATGGCTGAGAACTGGCCCGAAAGCACCTCTCCTGGCTCTGCTATTGATAATCCATGTGACTCCAGCAGCCCCAACATTGTGCTGGGTCTCACTTTTCCCATCTGTAAACTTTAGAGATTCGTAGATTTAACTTCCAGTTTTCTTCCAGCTCTAAAATAACCTGTGTGACAGTCTTTCCTAACAACCACCCCCACAACCATCCCAGTTCTATTCTCTTAGAAGATGATAAAAAAAAGAAAAAAGTAGCAAATGATAATGAAAACATCTTGCATTTGCATGTAATCTACTGTTTAGATAAATATATCATTTGAATATTTACCTTTAGGCCAAAGTAAGTGCTCTTACTTTCATTTAGAGGAGTCAATGAAAGCACAGAGAAAATGAATGTTTTGCCCAAATCAAACAATGAGTAAGTAAATTTGAACTGGTGGTCTCTGTCTGCATTGTCAATGATGAAGGGATTGCTAACACACTAATGCAATTGCCTCTCTGGATGTGTCATTTATATGCGATCAAAAAAAAATCCACCAAGGCTAGGAATAAAAAGTTTCCAGCTTTGGGTCAGATCTGTGCTTGGATTTAGGGATTTGGAAATAAAAGGTATAGTCCTTGCCCTCCAGGTTCATAGTCTAGTGGGGAACTAGCCTCATTAACCAATGCTTACCATGGAATGTGATAAAACATTCAATAGTGCATCTAATTTATATTTGGAGTAAAGGGTTGAGGTTAGGGAAAGCTTTGCAGAAGTGGATATGTGCTAATCATAGAAAGAGAAAAGGTCAGGGAGAAAGAGAGAATGTGAAGAACACTGTAGGGAGGTTCTAGAAACAAGAAATAGTGTGTGAAGAGTACTTGTGGTGAATACTGGGCTATGAGTGTGGTAAGATACACAATGGCCAAATATTTGAACATCCAGGTGGAGAAGTTCATAGGCAATTGGCTATGAGAATCTCATGCTCAGGGTGGAGGATAAGGTATAAATACAGGTATAAAAGCCATTGGGCCTCAATAAAGTGCACTTTTCAATGTACTTCTTTTTCTCCTTTTTATATGTTTGAGTTTTTTTTTGAAGACACAGCAATGCAAATGACAACCATTTCTAGACAGTTACTAGGGTGACTGTAGTTTGAAGGAAGAACTTTGTGAAATGCTGTATCATTGAGCTAGTTTTTTGTCTATCTGCAATCATTGTTCTAAGGACATAAGTGTAAGTTAGACAATTATGATCTGGAGAAAGGAGGATAATGAAAAGAGTGAGAGAAAAGGAAAGCAAAGTTAAGGTGGAATGGAAGCTCACCTAACAGGTGCCCAATAAGTTTCACAGAAGCTCAGAAGAAACTCAGGGATCAAGTGTTGCTGTTCCATTGTTTTTAAATGAAATGGTTGCTCAAAATACTTTTATAAATTTATTTTTAAAGTGTAATACTATCAGAAAACATTTTTAAAACTGATAAAAATTACAATTACTTTTTTAATATAAAGGAAAACATTTCAGAATAGAAAAAATATTATTGTTGACCACTTCACCACTCTAAACCAAAAATAAAGTTAATAAAGTTTCCTAGCAACCTTCGTTTCACATTCCACAAATTATCCAGTAACTTGTTTTCCAAAGAAACAGGAGAACATTATTGGAAGAAAAACCTGAAAAGAGGAAAATATCACCTATGTGTGAATATTGAGGGACACTCAGAAGAGCAAAACCCTATGACTGTTAAGAAAAACAAAATGGGTTTTATTATATTAAAAAAGGCTATCGCTATCTACACTGAAAGAAAGTGGATATTTGTTCTCTCCACCATAATTTACCATGATTTGGAGTAAGCCAAAATAGCTAAGATGTGGATTTTCCTATTTTTAGGAACATATATTATGTCAACATATTATCATGTATTATCTTTCAATTCTCACCAAAACACTGTGTAGTGGATATTATCAGCCCCATTTTAAAGTCAAAGAAAGACACTAAAAGCTTAGGTGGTTGTTCAAAAGTCCTGGTGTCTGTTAACAGAGTCCAGATTTGACAACAGGCCACTTGATTCCAATACTCACCTGCCATTGCCTATTTTTATACAGCCTGCAAAGCCAGACTTTTTTTCTTTTACTTTTTTTTTTTACTTTTCTATACAGTTAAAAAAAAATCAAAACAGTAAGAAATTTTGTGACATAAAAATGATGTGAAATCAAATTTTAGCATTCATAAATGCAGTTTTATTGGAACACAGCCACTCTCATTGATTTATATATCATCAGTAGCTGCTTTTTCATAAGGGCAGAGTTGAGTAGTTATGACAAACCCTGAGCAATATATGAAAGAAACAGTGTAAATATCCATCTTCAGAGATCAACCAAATGTAAGGCTCAATATGTGCAACGTTATTAGTCCTTACTTTTAAGGCAAGTACTTAGATTATCATAATGATAATGAAAAAAAGTGGATCCCACACTCGAATCTTATCCATATGTTATTATAGGAGGTAAGTACCTCCCAAAAGGCCCATAGGCCAAAATATAGTATTTCCTATATTAAGTGGGTAGATTGGGCTGATTCACTATAGCTGTACTTATTACATTATATCACCCAAACGTTCAAAGACTTAATTTCTCTTAGAAAAAATTGCGATGCCTGATCCAAGTTTGAATAAACACGTAGAAACACTAAGACAGATTAGTAACAACCCTAAAAATCTAAGAAGTATTTTTATTTATTGTTACATATAATTTTGTAAACATTTATAATTTTATACACAAGGTACTGTTTTAGGCAAAGCACCAGTTTACAGATTGTCTGCTGTGCCAAGCTAAGGAGTTTGGTTTTATCTGGTGGTGATGGGGACCTACTGAAGACTTTCAAATATGGGAGTGATATGGGAGTTCTAATAGATAAGGGGTCAGCTGATGAATGGTAGGCTAAAAAGGCCAGCTGTATACAGATAGAAAAAGGAGAATATAATGGCACCAAAGAAAGGGAATTAGAAAGTTCAAGGTAAAGTATATAATCTGTAGTGTCAAATGCAACAGAAAAGTCCTATAAATCAAAGATTTAAAAACGCCCATTGGCTTGGTCAGTTAGAAAGTCATTGGTGCCTCAGCAAAGCCAGGTTCAGAGGAGTGGCAAGGCCAAGCGTTAGACTGAGGTAAATTAAAGAGTGAATTAGAAGAAATTATAGATTATTTTTATCAGAGATTTGGAGGACAGAGATTTAGAGAGAGATTGCACAGTTGCTTAATGAAGATACAAAAACAAGAAAGATGTTTCTTTTGTTTTGTTTTTTTCCTTTTTTGGATAAGAAATACTCAACCATGCCTATAGGCTGAAGAGAAGGAAGCCAGGAAGGGTTGGGTGGGGAGGAAGGTGAAAGATATTAATCGAAGAAGCCGAATGTCTAATGGAACAAGTCTTGGCAGGAGTGGGAGGAGATGGGGCCATAGGCACTGTCAGAGTTTGTATTTGAGCAAAAAATGAGGCATCCTTTCTTGTGATACTAGAGGGAGCAGTGAGTTCAATGGCAGATATGAACTAGCTTGTAGGGCTGCATGTGGGAGGGACTTAGAGGACACAGTAGCTATGACCTTGGTTTTCTAGATGAAGAAGGAGGCAGGGTTATTCATTGGCTGAGAGAGAAAAGGTAGGAGTTTAGTGGAGTTTGAGAAGATCAGTGATTTTTATACAATGTAGATACCACAAATATAGAGGCAGACATTTCCTTCCTCTGTTTTTCTGTCACTATCATTTAAGTATCATAGAAGCACCTCTAGAATTTGCAAAGCGAATTTCTCAAAATGATCTTAAATATTTGTTTTTGTTCTACCTGATATTTCATCATGGCTTTCTTTTGTTTTGTCTTTTTCTTGTATTATTTGCCACCTTCCACTGATTATATACTGTTGTTCCCAAGATTATATACTTCAGGGAAGTATTTGTGCACCTAATTCAGCTAACAACCTCAATTATTTTTTAATTAGCCCTGGACTTTCTGTTTTGACTTATCATCATTTTACAAGTACCTTTCGAGGGTTAGAAATTTCTTTTTTTTTTCTTTCAGTTTCATGCGAGATTCAGTTTTAAGGATTTTATTTTTAAGATCTTGTCATGGAAAAAAAAGTCTTTCATTTTTAACATTATACTGACCTCTAGAGTAGAAAAGCTTGAATATCACCAACAAAGGAAAATAGCAAGATAACTGGCATAAAAAGGTTTATTTTTTAAAGTTAGAGTAATCCTTATTAGGGGAGTACTTATTTAGAGGAGCACTCTTTTACTTGAATACGTAATTGAAATAAATAATTGAATTTTCATGCATGGTCACATGTGAAACAGATATGAAGAGACTCTGTACATAGTCTTAGCTGCAATGTAATATTTTTGGAACAAAATGGGCTTAGAAATAAATAGCCATCACATTTTATTTCAACTCTATTTACTGTCTTTTCTCCAAAGGAAGTCAAGATCTTACATAACAAACCAAAGAGGAAAAAATTGTCCAATTTTGTAGACATACCAAGAAAGTTTGAAAAATAGGGAGTCAGGAAGGTCAAGTAGCATCAAGATTGAATAAAACAGGCAGTTAGAGAGCTGAAGAGTAGATTGAAGACCATTCTTTGTCACCATTTTTCCCTACCCTCATTTTAAGTGATAAATTGGAGGCCCAGAGAGGCTCTCTATGATTTGAAAGCTAAAATCTCCTGACCCCCGGTTCAGAATCTTCATTGTTTGGTGCCCTTTTCCTACTAGGAAAATAATTGATAGAAGAACCACTCAGCTTCCTATCAAGATGGGAAGTGATCCTAATGGTGATGAGAAGGGCACTAGACATGGAGCTGTAGCTTCGCGGTGTTCTGTAAAAACACCACTTAGAGATGGAACTAGGGCCACTCACAAGCTTTTTGAAAAAAACTAACTTCCAGGGAGTCACCAGGCCATGAAGAGACCAGAGAAGTGTTTCATATAGTATTTCCATATCATATGTCTCTGGAATAGACCAGAAAATTTCAAGTACCATTTAGTGGAGAGAGCCAGAGCATGCCATCTTAGTGTACCAAGCATATTCAACTCTTCTAATTTAGTCTTTTCAAGCAACAGGAAGATAAGTATTAATATCCTTGCTTTACAAATGAGTGTTCTTCATAAGAGTTAAATAATATAGGCTTCCCACTGACTTGAAATAGCAAAACTGGCATTTTAACTCATGTTATTGAATTTAAAATCCCATTTGCTTACCCTTCCTTCAGCAGTGAGTATTCTTCGCTGAGATTACTTCAACACTTAGGCAAGGCTTATGACTAATGATTTGTGGGGTGTAAGTTTTGTTTCTTTTCTAAATGATTTTTTGTATTCACTAGGTTTGATACTAGCCATTATAAAAGTTCCTAAACCACTGGATCATCCATTGGTCTTGATGAGATAAAGGGATGATCATCAATATGAAGTCATTCCCCATTGGTATACCCCAAGGCTGTTCCAGAAGCTTGGCAGTGAGAAGCTAGACTTTCAAAATGATATCAGATTCAAAATGAGGCATAATTTTGAAGCACATTTGATATAAGTAAAATCACAAACAGAGCCTCCTATTTTTTTCTTTCTAAGCATAAAATACCACACAGTTCACATCCTTGCATGCAGATTGTTGTCACGCATGCACACACACGCACAAACACACCCCTTGGAATCATTCATTGCATTTTCAGAAATGAGCAGCTGTGGGTATAGGGCCAATTTGGGCATAACTGGAGGTGGGCAATGTGTTTGTTTCAACCCTCTGCCACCTATCATTTTCTTTTTTTTCTTTTATATTGATACCACCCAAGTTCTCATTAACCAATGAATTCTGACCCTGACCCCCCAAAAATCTTCTCATAGAAGTTTAAATTTATGCTTAAATGTAAAGGGCAGACAAGAGCATTAACTTCTACTTAACCCATAAGAATATATATTTTACAGGTATCAAGTCTTTATGCAAAAAAGAAAAAAATCTGTCACGGTGATTATGACTTTTCCTATGGAGATGACAAGTCTTATTGTCATTTTCTACAATGCAGCCTATCTCCTATCATCCCAGTGGGGCACAAGAACACAACTCCAACCCCAAAAATGTCCAGAAGGAGACAAAAGCTTATTTCCTAAATTGAGAGTTAGAAGGCAAGAGGAAAGATAAGAACCCTCCATTCATCCCCCATATACCTTAGGAAAGAAAGAGAACCCAATATTTATTGAATGCCCATTACATGTTACTCAGTATAATAACTCTTCCATATGTACTATCTGACTTATCTCATCTTAGTATTTCTTAAAACCTGTGGTAAGGTAATTTATCCCCATTGTAATTTTTAGAAAACATGCAGATTTGAATGTCAGAGTTTAAAGTGAAACTCAATATTTTTAAGTCAACTGTATTTTCATCAGTCCCACCTACAAGTGAACTAGTGAGTTTTACTGTTGATAGTCTAACATCTGAAAAACTTTCTCAGTGTCGTTTCTCAGGGTATTGGCTCTAGATTGAAACTGCCTGGGTTCAATCCCAACTGTACTATTGACTAGCAGCATGACTGCAGTCAAGCTATTTAACTTCTCTGAGCCTCAGTTCCCTTACTTGTAAGAAAGGAATGATAATAATATCCACTTCATAGGATTGTTGTGAAGATTAGCACAGTGTCTCAATAACTGTCAGATGTGTCTGCCATAACTGGCCAGGTCAGAGGTGGTCATGTTTGTTTCTTGCACGTTAGCACTGACGGTTTGAAGGGAATGCAGGGACATTGTGCTGAGAAGAATTTGGAGGAGGCCTCTGGAAAAAGAGTGCTCCTAGGTTTGTCTCTAGGAGCAAGATGGGCCTACAGGAACCAAGTATGCAGCAAATAGGCTGTTCTGGACCTAGATGAAATCTATTTCCTCCTTGTGTTTTGCCCAAAATGATATTTTAAAAATAATAATTTAATAATTTAATTAAGTTAATAAATAAACAAATTAAGGAATCAACATAAGGCCTGCCTAGTGTGGGTCCATATATTAGCTGAATCTAGTCCTGAATTTCCTGAGTCCTCTTTCTCAGCTTCCTAATCACAGATCAAAATAGATACTTTCTCTAAAACTTCAGCGGATCTTGGAGGAAAGACATTAAAATATGCAACATCTTTCTTAGCATACCGTATAATAGGCCAAGTGGACCTGCAGCTTTAAAATTCTATGACTGAAGGACTGGAGCACGTCCCAAGTGGAGTTGTGCCAAGTGGAACCTGTTTGTGGAATGTTGGATGTGGAAATGTGCATGGAATCAGAGCCACGTAGTTCAGCCTTAGAACACTAAACACATGGCTTGTCCACAGTCAGTTCAAGCCAGAGTATTGAGTTTTCAATAGAAATCTAAAACCATCTTTTCTGGCCTTTGTGCTTTGTCTTTCACCTTTGAAAGGTTGCCAGGTTAGTTTCAAAAGTAGGAACATATTTCTAAAGAGGGGAAAAAAAATTTTATCCAAAAGATAAATAGCTTTCAGAATCATAATGTAAAGACCTTAGATTGAAGAGACTTGGGAAAATAAGGGAAGTTACAAAAGTCTCCTATGAGCAACTTTGGAGAAAATTATTGAAAATGCTATTAAAAGGAATCCAACAATAAACTGAGCTGTTGGGAGAAAAAAATCAATAGACTGCAGCTTTAGTTGCTCTTTTTTACTTCTGTTTCTGAGACTTGGGAAAAAAATATATGGTTTCATATCCATTATTATTCCTTGTACTGTGTGCATATACCTAGAAGAGAGAGGAACCACGGTATAGGCCAAGACTTAAGAGAGAAAAATGCAAAAGAACAAAGGGGAATGGGAGTGATCTGTCCAGGGCTACACGTGTACTGTTGAAACTGGACTTGAGCACCAAGAGATCAAAGTAAGGCCTGTTACGTGACTGTGAGTTTCATAAAACAGAAAATTATGAGTCACATTTTGTGATTAACTGAATAGAGCACCTAGCAAGGCTCAATGTTCATTGTTCTTTGTTCATTTGTGTTGCTATAAAAAAATACCACAGACTTTATAAACAACAGAAATTTCCTTCTCACAGTTCTGGAGGCTGGGAAGTCCAAGATCAAGGGGCCAGTGTCCAGTGAGAGCTTTCTTGCTGAGTCCTCACATGGCAGGTGGCAGAAGGGCAGGAGAGGATGAACACTATGTCCTCACATGGCAGAACAGAAGAGAGAGACCCTACACACAATCCTTCTTCTTAAGGCATTAATCCATTCATGAGAGTGGAGCCCTCATGACCTAAACACCTCCCACAGGGCCCCACCTCCCAACACTGTTGCATTGGGGATTAAATTTCCAACACATGGATTCTGGGGGACATATTCAGACTATAGCAATGATTACTCTGGAAAAAGATATTCTGGGCCAAAAAGACTCAAATCCCACTTTACGGGGAACATGTGTGGCTTTGAGTTTCTGTAGAGCACACTTCGGGAACTACTGGTATATTGCTGCGTGGATATCATACTAAATTTCTAGTGATATGTGAGTATAAAATAACCACTACTTGTATACTTTTAGATGGTTTACAATACATTTTATGTGTTTTTTCACATTTAATTCTCCAAATTATGTGATCAGAATTAAAACATTCATTTCAAAGATGTAGAAACAAAAACCCAGAGAGGTTAAGCAACTTGTCCAAAGCCTCACAAGTAACTGCAGGTAAAGCCAGGACTTAGCACTAGGACTTTAGGTTTAAACCCTCTGTATTTCCAGTAGTGACAGCAGTAAACTAAGCAGAAAGAGAAGATTTCGGTCATATATAGCAACTTTTTAAAGCAGTCTAAATATGTTATGAGCACAGACTCAGTAATTTCTCAACCTTTCAGAGAAGTAGATGAGAAATTATTGTATTTCTATTTTGCAGCAGCTGTTTTTCTGTTTCCCCTCACATAGACCTTAAACAATATTCTCTGTTCCTTAAAGAATTCAGTCCACCAAACCAATTAAACTGAATAATCCTTTTGCCTCCTGCTTATAGATTAAGCTGAAAGCTTCTGAATGGCTGAAACGAGCAGTGGACAAATCGGTGCGCCACACTGATGTCATTGACAACATTCACCTACCGCAGGGATGCGGCTCTGGCCTGCTTTAATTACTAGCCGTCGGATTCTGCCTCTGTTGTCAAAATTCTCCAGGAGGAGAGAGGTCACTGGGCTAAGTTTTAACTGATTTTAGTAAGAACAACAACTGCAATCCTTTAAAAATTAGCAGTAAGATGAAGATTCTTAGGAAAATAAAATATAAACAAAATTGGTCCAAAAATATTTGAGGAATCTGCAACTGATGATCGTGTGTTTAACAAATGCTGATTGGACTCATTTTTTGTGTGTATTTGGGAAAGCTCCTTCCCATCTCTAGAGCCAGTTTTCCCCTCTTTGAAACAAGAATTCTGATATATGTTTACCTCATGGAATTCAGAAGAGTAAGTGAAAAGCATTTGTGGTACTTAGTAAATATCAGGACCCTCTTTTATTCATGTTTCTTGATACTTGGGCACATTATTTGAAGATATTGACACTGAATTTTAGCCAATGTCTTAACATGAGTATGAATTTTGCCTCCAGCAGTAACTCAATGCACTAACACACTGCAAATTGGTAGGGGGTATGGTTTGCAGAGACTGTGATGATACTTTTTCATTCTCATTTTCAAAGTAGAGACTGGAGCCTCCAAAAGGTTTTCTAATCCCTTAGGGCTTTATATCTAAGGTTCCTTGGGTCTGTGAAAGTCATGAGTGTTTATATCTAAATGAGAATCTGGAGCTAGCCTGGAGATTCTGAAGCTTAAGGAATCTCTTTTCTTCTGTTGAGTGTCCAGTGGGAACGCAGGAGACCAGGAAACCTTTGCAGAATGTTCCCTTTTCCTGATATTGAAAAAAAAAAAAAAAAAAGTGGAAAAATCAGTGACAGGATCTCAAAACTTCAAGACTTTAGGAAGTGTTGATGGGAGAGTGGCACAGTGACTCTGAAAAGAGGGTAGTTTTTGAACAGGGTTACTTTTACCCCGAAATCATACTTTGAAACATGAGGTTAAAGCAGTAAGTTTCGTGATCACAAAATAAGAATTGCCAGAGGATAGCATTCAAGGCTAAAAGTCCTGAGAACAGGAAAAAGTTCAAAATAGAATCATGTTTCTTAGATGTCAAAACACAGAAACTTCATCCGATCACATAGTACCATCTCAAAATGTCTGCAAAATGGATTCTACATCATTTATTTCCAAAATTCAGGATTTTATATTTCTGCTAATTAACCAATGAGGCCATATGTTAAAAGAAAAACAGGTATGATTGCAGGTCTTGCTGTGACATGCGAATATTTATCTCACTTATCCAAACAACAAGTATTTCAATTCAAAGGATTTAGGATCCTATGCAGATCCTGTAGCACAGCCTCTGTTCCCCGGGGATTATTAGAGATTGATCCATGGCTAGAGTTAATGCCTCAACATTTTCTTTTACTTTTTATTTACATATTATTCAGTTCTCAGGTGTAGAGAAAACATTGCTGTTTGTCTACCTCATCACCTGCAACTGAAATTTAAAATATTAGAAAATATTTCAAAATGTAAATATAGATTTTATCAGCTTATAAAGTGATTGCTTTGGTGGTAATGAATTCTTTGTAAACATCAATCCATGGAGTCATATATAGTTCCTGACTAAAGTTTCTGGCAACCAGTGTGAATCGCTGGAGGAGAAGAGCAAGTAGAGAGAACGGGCTTCCTATCAGAGGGGAGCAAGGAGAACGCTTCATGCCCATTATCTCTTTTTCCTTTTTACCTCTGCTCCTTTTTGGTCAAGGGTTAAAGAAATTTTCCCTAGATGTTTAGGATTTCTAAAATGAAGAGAGATGAAAGACATTCTCCTCTCTTTAATTATGACAACATAATACTGCACATTCACAGTTATTTGTACATGGTCAGAGGCCAGAGAAAGTGCTTTTGGTGCAGAAGTATGTCCTGTTAAAAAAATTCTAAAGGTCTTATTTCTGTGGGCCCTGGATATCATTTGTGGGTTAAAAGTATTCCAAACCAGTAAATATGTATATCCCTAACTAAAAGTTAAGATTTATCAGAATAATAAACAGGGTGTCCTTGGGTAAATTATATAACTTCTCTAACCCTCAGTTTCTTTGTCACTGAAGTGCAGAGTTTTCACCAGGCTGCTGTAAGAGCTAAGGTGGCCGTGCCGTTTCACGCAATCACCAGCGATGTACGAGCCCAGGTTGCTCTGTATCTTCACCATCGCTTAGCGTTGTCAAGTTGTTGCTAGTCATTCCAGTAGGTGCGTAGTGGTTTTCCATTATGGTTTTAATGTGTATTTCCTTAATGAATAATGATGAGCAGTTTTTTATGTGTTTATTTTTCATAACTTGTATCTTCTTTGTTGAAGCATCTGTTTAAATCTTTCTTTGCTATCCATAAAAAGGTCTTGCATGTCTTTTGTTAGAATTATTCCCCTAAGAATTGAGTAGGTTTTGGCAGTATTTTAATTAAATTTTTTATTTTTCTAATTGTCTGCCGTTAGTTAATATAGGAAAGTGACTGATTTTCACATATTTCCCTTATATCCTAGTTCTAGTAGAAATTGTGTAGATTCCTGAGGACTTCCTACCTAAAGACTCTGTCACCTTCAGAAAGAGGCAGTTTCATTCATTACTTCTAAAGTCAATCTTTATGACTTTAGTAACTTTTTGTTACCTTATTGAATTTGCTAGCACCTGCAGCCCAATCTAAGTGAGAGAGATTACAACAGACATCCTTGCCTTATTTTCAAACTCAGGAAGAAAGCATTTAATATTTCATCAGTAAGCATTATTTAGGTCTAGGTTTTTGTAGATATGCTTTATCAGATTAAGAAATCTCTTTTTCACCCTTAATTTTCTAAGTGTTTTTATCATAGACAGATTTTGAATTTTGGCGATTTTTTTTTTCTGCATTGATTGAAATGATCACATGGATTTCCTCTTTTATTCTGCTAGTATGGTGAATTTACATTGACTGATTTTCATATGACAAATCATTTTTGCCTTCATGTGATGAATGTCCCAGTATATATTAAAATGATTATCTATTGCTGCTTATATTAATAGATAATATTTTGTTAAAGATTTTCATATCTATGTTCAGAAGACACATTGTTCTATAATTTTCATTTCTTGTAATATCTCTGCTTGGTTTTGGTATTGGCATTATTCTGGCCTTACACAGTGAGTGTGGAAGTGTTTTTCTCTTCTATATTCTGGAAGAGTTTGTGTAGAATTGAAATTATTTTTTCATTAAATGTTTGTTTGAATTCACAATGAAGCCATCTAGGCTAGAGTTTTCTTCATTGAAACATTGTAACTATTAATTCATTTTATTTAATGAATTAAATAAATACCTATTCAAGTTATCTATTTCTTCCTGAGTGAGGCTGAGTAGTTTGTGTCTTTCAAGGTATTTGTCCTATATCATCTAAATTCTCAAATTGATGACATAAATGTGCATAAAATATTCATGATCCATGGATTATTATGTTGTTTTATTTCCAAATATTTGGTTTTCCTAACTAATTTATTTTATCGATTTCTATTTTAATTCCATTATAGTCAGAGAAAATATACTCATACCTCTGGTGGACAGTGGCTCAGATCTTGCATCATTTCTTTCAGCTTTAGATGCCAGCTGCCTTCAGTTTGTCCCATGCATATGCAGTTCAGGAGTCAGCCAGAGACAGACTGAATTTAAATATGAAACTTGGGGTTTCCTTTCTCTGGATCTCTTCTTTCTGGGCACTCCCTCATTCTCTTGCGGCCCTAGGTGTCTGGTCTTCTTTTGCGAGTACCTCTGGCCAGAAGGACTGTGCGTTCTCTATCACAGTTGCATGTTTTGCACTGCCAAGGCACTGATGGCAGCCACTCTCAGGACGAAGCCGTAAAATCCACTGAACTCATTCCATGCCAGTCACTTGCTACAAATTTCTACTCCAGTCCAAAATCTACCCACCACTGTTCAGCGTCCAGAGTCCTCAGCTAGTTTTTTATTATTGTTGTTTTGTTCAAATTTTATAGCTGTTATTTGTGGAAGAAATTGGCTTGTGTGGTACTCACCCCTACAAACCAGAAGCCTAAACCTCTCATTAATTGCTTTATTTCCCCCCCGCCTTGAGGGAAGGGCCTTCAAAATTATTTAACTCCAGTTACACACTGCCCAAAATATATGCCACTAAACCATACATTTTAGTTATCTATATGTTTTAAACTCTACATTAGTCCACAATAAACATGGGAGTGCAGATATGTTTTCAACATTAGCTTACTTTCCTATTTCCATATCTTGATGCACTACATTCCTTCCTATATATTTGAGCTTTTATCAGAGATTATTTTCTTCTACCTGAAGAAAATTCTTTAGTATTTTATTCAGTGTTAGTATACTGATAAATTTTCTCATATTTTGTCAGAAATTATCTTAATTTTACTCATTCTTGAAGAATAATTTCTTTTTTTAATTTTTTAATTTTTTAATTATTATGGATCCACAATCACTGTCTATATTTATAGAGTACACATGATGTTTTAGTACAGGCACAATTGTGTATGAATCAAATCGGGATAAATGGGATATCTATCACCTCAAGAATTTATCATTTCTTGGTGTGAGGAACATTTCAATTCCACCCTTTTATTAATAGTTATTTTAAAGTATACCATTACTTACTGTAGACTACAATCACTTTGTTGTGCTATCAAATATCATTGACTCTAACTATCTAACTACATGTTAGCACCCATTAACCATCCTGACTTTATCCCTCCCTCCCCGCCACCCTTCCCAAACTCTGGTAACCATCATTCTACTCTCTGTCTCGATGAGTTCAATTGTTTTAATACTTAGCTCCCACACATGAGTGAGAATGTAAGAGAATTGTCTTTCTGTGCTTGGCTTATTTCACTTAACAGAATATTACCCAGTTCCATCCATGTTATAACAAATGACAGGATTTCATTCTGTGTTATGACTATGTAATATTCCATCATGTGTATGTACCACAGTTTCTTTGTCCATTCATCCATTGGTTGATTCCACTTAGGTTGATTCCAAATCTTGTCTATTGTGAATAGTGCCACAATAAACATGGGAGTGCAGATATGTTTTCAATATACTGATTTCTTTTGGATATATAACTAGCAGTGGGATTTCTGGGTCATATGATACTTTTATTTTTAGTTTTTTGAGGAACTTCTTACTATTTTCCAGAGGAGTTGCACTAATTTACATTCCCACATGAGGGTTCCCCTTTCTCCACATCTCTCCAGCATTCATTACTGCCTGTCTTTTGGATAAAAGCCATTTCAAGTAGGATAAGATGGTATCTCATTGTTGTTTTTTGGGATTTTTGCTTGTTTGTTTGTTTTTTAGACAGGGTCTTGCTCTGTCTCCCAGTGGCATCATCAAAGCTCACTGCAATCTCAAACTCATGGGTTCAAGTGATCCTCCTGCCTCAACTTCCCGAACAGCTGGTTCTATAGGTGCACACCACCACACCTGGCTAATTTTCCTATTGTTTTGTAGAGATGGAGTCTCACTCTTGCTCAGGCTGGTCCCAAATTCCCAGTCTCAAGCACTCCTCCTGCCTCAGCCTCCCAAAGTACCAGAATTACAGGTGTGAGCACTGTCTGGCCTCATTGTAGATTTGATTTGTATTTCTCTGATGACTAAGGATACTGAGTATTTTTTTATATAAATGGTGACAATTTGTATGTCATCTTTTTTTTTTTTTTTTGAGACAGGGTCTTTCTCTGTCACCCTGGATTGAGTGCAGTGGTGTCATCATTGCTCACTGCAGCCTCAAACCTCAAACTCCTGGGCTCAAGTGATCCTCCTGCTTCAGCCTCCTGAGTAGCTGGGACTACAAGCACATGCTACCACACCAGGCTAAGATATGTCTTCTTCCGAGAAATGTTTATTCAGATATTTTGCCTATTTTCTAATAGGATTATTGGAATTTTTTCTTGTTGAGTTGATGGAGCTCCTAATATATTCGAGTTATTAATTCCTTGTCAGATTGGGGGTTTGCAAATATTTTCTTCCATTCTGTGGGTTGTCTCTTCACTTTGTTGATTGTTTCATTTGCTGTAGAGAAGCTTTTTGTCTTGATGTGATCCCATTTGCTCAATTTTGCTTTGGTTGTCTGTGCTATGGGGGTATTACTAAGGAAATTTTTGCAGAGATCAATGTCCTGAAGCTTTTCTACAATGTTTTCCTATAGTAGTTTCATAGTTTCTGGTCTTAGATTTAAGTCTTTAATCCATTTTGATTTCATTTTAGTATATGGTGAGAGATAAGGGTCTAGTTTCATTCTTCTGCAGATGGATATCCAATTTTCCCAGCACCATTTATTGAACAGACTGTCTTTTTCCCACTGTATGTTCTTGGCATCTTTGTTGAAGATAAGTTCACTATGGATGTGTGGATTTATTTCTGAGTTTTCTATTCTGTTCCAATGGTCTATGTGCCTGTTGTATATGCCTGTAACTTGTTGTTTTGGTTATTATAGCTCTGTAGAATAATTTGAAGTCAGGTAATGTGATTCCTCCAGTTTTGTTCTTTTTACTAAGGATGGCTTTAGCTATTCTGGACATTTTGTGGTTCCATATAAATTTTAGGATTATCTTTTCTATTTTTATGAAGAATGTCATCAGTATTTTGATGAGAATTGCATTGAATCTATAGATTACATTGGGTAGTATGGATATTTTAACAATATTTATCCTTCCAAATCATGAACATGGAATATCTATTTTATTGATTTATTTATTTTCTAGATCTTGTAGGCATGCTTCATTCTTATTTATTCTTTTTCTTTTTTCTGTTCAGACTATGTATTTTCAAATAGCCTGTCTTCAAGCTCACTAATTCTGTGGCTTGATTAATTCTGCTGTTGAGTCACTCATGCATTTTTCAATTTGTCAATTGAATTTTTCAGCTCTAGAATGTCTGCTTAATTTTTTAAATCATTATTTCAATCTCTTTGTTAAATTTCTCTGATAGGCTTCTGAATTCCTTTCTGTGTTGTCCTGAAGTTCATTGAGCTTCTTCAGAACAGCTATTTTGAATTATTTGTCTGAAAAGCCACACACTTCTGTCACTCTAGAATTCATGACTGGTAGCTTATTTAGTTCATTTTGTGATGTCATGTCTTCCTAGATGTTTTTGATGTTTGTGGATGTTCATTTATGTCTGGGCATTGAAGAGTTAGGTATTTATTTTAATTTTCACAGTCTGGGTTTGTTTAAACCTGTCCTTCTTGAGAAAGCTTTCCAAATATTTGAAGGGAATTGAGTGTTATGATCTAAGCCTTTGGTCACTGTGGCTGTATCAGCACTGGGGGTGCCTAAACCCAGTAATGCTGTGACTCTTGCAGACTCCTGGTGGTGCTGCCTTGGTGCATATTGGTAACATGGGAGAATTCCCCGGATTACCAGGCAAAGTCTCTCACTTTCTTCCCTCATTCTCTGTGCTGAGCTGCTGGAGTTGGGGGAGGAGTGATGTGAGTGCTCCCTTATTGCTACTGCAGCCAGGACTGTGAAAGGTCACACGTGAAGCCAGCCCAATCTCACCCAAAGCCCATGGTGACAGCTGCCTGGCTGTTAAGTGACTCTGATGCTTATTCAAAGCCAAAGGGCTCTTTAGTCAGCAAGTGGTGAATCCTGCCAGGACTCGATCCTTCCCTTCAGGGCAGCAGGTTTCCTTCTGGCCCAGGCTGAGTCTAGAAATGCTATCTAGGAAAAAAGGCCTGAAATCAGGGGCTTCAGGAGTCTTCTTAGTACTTTATTTTACTATGGCTGATCTGGTACCCTAGTTGCAAAACCAAGTTCTCTGAACTCTTCCCTTCCCTTTCCCAAAGTGGAAGAAGATTCTCACCGAGATGAATTGCCTGGAGTTAGGGGAGGGGAAACACAGGCACTGGCTTGGCTGCTGCGCTGATGTCTCGCTGGGTTACATACACCCCAAATCCACTGGCTCTGAGCAAGCACAGCTGCATGAATTGCCCAAGTACTGCCATCTTTGTGGCTTGACTGCCTTACAAATTTATTCCAGGCCCCAGGCCACTTTTTATCAGCTGACAGTGGGGCTAGCCAGAATTCCGGTTTCTACCGCTGGGGTAGAGGATTTTCCCTGACCAAGATGGTCTAAATACTCTCTCTGTGGGCACTGGCAGAATTCTGCCCTGTGCTGTGTTCCCCTGTGCTAGGGCAGCTCTGAGTTCCTATGCAAAGTCCCATAATCACTTCACTCTCCCACCCCAAAGCACACAAATTCTCTCTCCACTCAGCCTGCTGATGCAGCACTGCCAGGAGATGTGGGAGGGCTGGTATAGGCAGTGCATGACTGCCTTTCCTGCCCTCTGCAGTGCCTCTTCCCTGATATTATGTTAATAACAGGTAATGTGATTGCTCACCTGATTTTTAACTCCTATGAAGGTGCTTCCTTACATGCATAGTTGTTGAAGTTGGTATTTGTCCAGAGGGACAATTGCTGGAGTTTTTATTCAGCCATCTTGCTCCACCCCCTCCTTTTTTAAATTTAATTTTTTTTTATTTCAGCATATTATGGGGGTAAAATATTTAGGTTACATATATTGCCTTTGCCCCACCAGAGTCAGAGCTTCAAGCGTCTCTATCCCTCAGACAGTGCACACCGCACGCATTAGGTGTGTATATACCCATCCCCTCCTCCCCCTCCCATCTGCCCAACACCCTATGAATGTTATTACTATATGTGCACTTAAGTGTTGGTCAGTTAATATCAATTTGATAGTGAGCACATGTGGTGCTTGTTTTTCCATTCTTGTGATACTTCACTTAGTAGAATGGGCTCCAGCTCTATCCAGGATAATACAAGAGGTGCTAGATCGCCATTGTTTTTTGTGGCTAAGTAGAACTCCACGGTATACATATACCATATTTTATTAATCCACTCATGTATTGATGGGCACTTGGATTGTTTCCACATCTTTGTAATTGTGAATTGTGCTGCTATAAACATTCTAGTGCAGATGTCTTTTTTATACGATGTCTTTTTTTCCTTTGGGTAGATGCCCAGTAATGAAATTGCTGGATCAAACGGTAGTTCTATGTGTAGCTCATTGAGGTATCTCCATATTACTTTCCACAGAGGTTGTACTAGTTTGCAGGATATTTTCAATAAATTATAGTTCTAGGTCAGCAATTTTTTTTTTCAGCAATTGTGTCGTAAAATCGCCATTCTGTGCCTCCCTGCACTCATTCTTTCTTTGGAAAATGCAGCTATCATTCTAATTGTTCCCTGAAAATAATATATTTTCATCTGGATTCTATTAAAATTTTCTTTTTGAATTTTATTTCAACAGTGCTACTACCGTGAGCCTACATGTGAATTTCTTTAAAATTTTTCTACATGGGATTTGTATGATTTCTAGAATCTATGGCTTGATACCTTTCCTTAATTTTAAAAATTTCTTAATCATTAAACTCTTAAATATTCTTTCTCTTCCATCCTCTCTTTATTTTGGGATTAAATTACATATTAGACCTAAATATTACCTTTTTCCTCTTTTATGGATTTTATGTATTTTTATATAATTTTCTTTCATTACGGGAAATTTGTTTCTAATCTGTAATCTAGTTCTCCAATTCTCCCTTTGGCTAGTCTGCTGTTAATTTGATCAGTTGAATTTCTAATTTTGGTATTTATGTTTTTCAGTTATAGAATTTCTCTGTGGTTTTTCCCAGTTTAAGGTTCAGATTATTTTATTGCTACTCTTAACTCCTTGAACATTATAAGCATACTTACTTTAAAACCTGGATTTGATAACTTCACTGTCTGCAGCCCCAGTGAATCTATTTCTATTATTGTCATTATTGACAATAGTTGTCATTCATGTCATTTTTACTACTTGTATGATTAGTATTATGATTTTGTTTTAAACATTGTATTTTCAAAATTGTCTGTAGAAATAGTTTGAGTACAAGGGTCATTTTACTTTCCCCCCAAACATTTAGATTTTTGTCTCCAAGGTGCCTGAGATCATACTAGCTATCTAGGGCTACTCAGAACTGAGATGTACATAAAGCTGAACTGCAGTCTCTGCAAAAGACTGCCTTCTTCTGCATCACTCTCACTCTTCTGTGCAGTTCTTTAGAGTTCCAATTCAGTGTAAGGGAAGTTCATCAAGGATTCCATGGGTAGGCCCTGGACTCTAAGACCTTTTAGCCTAGGCTTATGAGGCTGTCAAATGAGCCATCCATCCTGTCAGTCTTTCAGCTGCCCCTGCAGATTTTTCACCTGCTCCCAGGTGAAATGTAGCTCAAATGCCTCTGGGCCTCAATCTTCTGACATACACTAGCCTGATAATTCTTCACTATCATGCTATATTTCCATTGCTTCTAAGCAAGTTTTTGTATATTCGATATATTTGACATCAAGGGAAGATTTGGACAGCCTGACTTAATCTGCCATCACAGGTAGCAGAAGTCTAACTGTTATATAATTTTTAAAGATTGATAAGAGGATAACTTAATATTTAACTATAATGTCTTTTAATTGGTTAATTCCACCAAGTTAGGGAAACAATCGACTACTATCTTTAATTGTCAAAATAATCAAATTCATGCATTCATTTCATCATAATTTTTCATTTGACATAAGCTATTTATTATTCTCATAAGAAAGGTCATTTTTCCAAAACATTATTTCTAAATACTACAGAGCATTTTTATGCAGACATATCATGATTTATCCTACTGCATCCCACTTTTACAATAAATATCCTATATAAATCATTATATTTGCTAGCAGTTTGCTTTATCAGTTTTTTCCTTTCATTTAGAAAAATAGATCTTATATTTATTTAACAAAACAAGTAAATGTCCATCGTTTTGTTCTAGCTTTCTAATTTCTTTTTATCATTATTATAATTCTTCTGTTTTTCCATAAGGATGACTTGCTGTTTTTTCTAACTTTCTGTCTTAAATGCTTGGTTCACATATTTCTACTGTTTTTTATTTTATAAAAATGTTTTAAGGCCACAGACTTGTCATGGTTACATTTATTATGTTGTTAATTTCTAACATAATTATGTTATATGCTACATTTTGTGTTTTATGTATTAATTTCTAAATATTCTATAATTATGATTGGTTTATTTGTTATCTTTAGGACAATTTAGAATGGACATTTTTCACATTTTTCAGACTCAACTAAAGTATGCAAGCCCATTGCAATTTTTGATGAGCTTTGAAAAATCATATTCTGACACTTCCGACATATGACCACACACAATGGGCATGAGATTTAATATTATATTCTGGAAGTAAAATGTATCATTTTAGTCAGATAATAACTGTTCAATTCAATCTTTTCACCTTCAAAAGCTATTTTATTTTGCTCTTTTGTATTGTTCGCTCTTGGGAAAGCCATTTACTATATCATGGGTAAGTTTGCGGATCGGAGACCTGCAACAGTCACATGAGTGAGCTTGGAAGTAGATTTCCCTGAAGTTGAGCTTGAGATGACTCCAGACCTGGCCAGCACCCTTGATTACAACCTTGTCAGAAACCCTGAGACAGAACCATCCAGCTAAACCATTCCAGGATTACTGATCCCCACAATCTATGAAAAAAATAAATGTTTGTTGCTTCAAGCCACTAAGTTTTAAAGCAATGTGTTGCACAAGAAATAGATAACTAGTATACCTTCCATTTCTTTTCAACCATTATCCAATAAGTAAAATCTCAAATGACAAAATAATATGTAGGAAAAAGATAGTACGGCTAAACCAATTGGATAAAACAAAATTACAGTCAAGTCTCCATTGCCTATAAGTAGGGAAATGGAAGGTACTCATCTCTCCAGAGGAGGTGATTAGAAACCAGGCTATCTGTCCCTGAGATCAGAAAGAAAAGATCCAATGATGGGAATGAAAGAAGGTGAATGGAGTTAAATGTATAGTCTATAATCCCCAAAGGCTGTTCAACACGTAAACCAAATCCATGGCCATGGCCCCACCTTCACTGTCCTACAGTTCATCGAGCTGTACCACGGAAGTGTCTTTGTCTTAGCTGCAGACCGCTAATTGAAATCTGGTCTGCTGCCAAATTTCAGGCTCATAGCAATACACCCTATACCAATGTATTCTGTCCTTATGTGTATTTAACCCAGGAATTATGGTTTAATCAGACTCAAAAGCTAAAATTTCTGTAAAGGACATTTATTTTAAATCACATGAGAAATGCTATGCTCTATCAAATTCTTTGGGAAGAATCCTCAAGAGAATTACATTTCCTGCTGTGTGCTTTATCTCTTTCACAATATAAAAGATGGGACTTTTCCTTCTGGAGTGTTTTAAGATCTTTGACATCTAGTTTAGAAAGTGATGAACGTGCAACTTCAGTAATATCTTGCTTTAGTTGCAGGAAACATCAATTGACAGAGCTATGCCTGTGATGTTCACACAAGCGCACTCTATCATAGCCACATTGTTCTGTTAAAATTCGGATTTGGTCCTGTCTCTTGACTTGTGGAGAATGGGTTATCTTGTTTCAAAAATATCTTTGCCAACTATCAGTCATCATTAGTGGAAACATCTTTTTTTCTTCCTACCCCATTCTGTCTAATAATTCAATAAACATACTTTCTCAATCACATCTCTGTTGTCTTTTTTCTGCTTATTCTCCTTTGCTCCAATTTTTCATTTTTTTATAGCTGTTCCCACTTCCGCCTTTTAAAAATTGCATAAAGCTTCCTTCTCTCTCTGTTTGCATTCTTTTCACTTGGCAAACTGTGGATCCTAAAACCTGAAACAGACATTTTTATTTTTGTTTGTAAAGAGGCTATCTGTGGATATCCATAAGCATGTAATTATAAACCAGGAGAGGCATTTGGGGAAATATTCATCCATTGAGTCCTCCCATACATAAAGCAGGACAGCATACTATGTAAGAGCTCAAGATTTGGACACAGGGGGACCTGAGTTTACATCCTAGTTTTGCTATTTAACTGTGTGAACTTGAGGAAAGTTTTATATGCTCTCTGGGTACAGGTTCCTTATAAATTAAATAGTATTTATCTTGGTTATTATTTTGGGTTTTAGCCATAATAACATATGTAAAGTGCTTTTAAAAATAGTCTGGAATACAATAAATGCTTAATAAGTATCAACCCCAACTCCCCCGACAAAAGTTGGTTACTTGGCTATGCTATAATATAATAGGCTTTCCTATAATAATGAAGTACATATTTTTTCCATTACTAAATATACAAGGAGGGAATTAGCCTGCAAGAAAATCATATTAAGGAATTATGCAGTCTTTTTAGCAGTGTTTGCTTTAGGTATTTTAGTGTTTGTGGACACACTGTTGGCTGATAAATAATGTAACAACCACCTCTTATTAAGTGCCAGCTCTGTATTAAGAAATGTATAATGGCCATACAATAGAAAGTAGATGATAGATATAGATAGATAGATAATAGGTAGAATCATAAGATCACAGAATTTAAAAATGAAAAAGACCTTACATAATTGGTAATGCAGCTCTTAATTTTATAGCTGAGGAGGGGAGAAATGATGCTGAATTTATAAGAACACAATTCTCTCAAATTCCACTCTTGTGCTATTTCCACTATACCAAAATGTAGACAATAGACATTTCCATAAAATCCCGAAGTCAAATACACCAAAAAATTTGTAATCTTTTACAACCATTTGTACAATGCAAAATATTTAAAGAATTTCAAATAGAAAGTCCTCTTACAGAAGTTAATTGAAGATTAGTTACTTTTTTGATAAAGCAAAACATTTTGCCTGAACTAAGTCCACACTTGCATTTGATTCTCTTTTTGTCCTTGTGCATAGACAATGGATGGCCTTTAAAGGTAACAATGAATTTATTGCTCAAAATCGTTCAAGCACATGCAGTCAAACTGTTGAAAGTAGTAAGTTCAGTTATCAAGTAAAAATCCCTATGTGCATAACCTTCTCTAGACCAGTATGTTAAGCCTTTTAGCAAAATTTATTAGCATTTCAAAAACACTAGAAGACAAAAAAAAAAAAAAAAGATCTCCCTGATTTCAGAATCAACTAAAATGTACTGAATGCCAACTATATTTCAGGGACTTTTAGGAACACTTTCACATATGTCATCTTAATTAATTTCATAACCCTAAAGAAAGGGCAGAATCTATATTTAACTGATGATGAAACTAAGGGTCACAAAATTAGGTTACTGATCCACATTCATACATGTATAAATGAGAGAACCAGGTTTCCAACCTGAGACTCAATTCCAAATGCAAGGCATTACACTGTAATTGCCCTACAAAGCCTTCTGAATTTTTCATTCAGATGTTTGTTTAATCAAGAAAAAGCAATAGTCAAGAATGTTCAGCAAAATGAAAACAAATCAAATATAACCCTATTCCCTGGTATAACTTTTCTACTCTTTTGTATATTCCCCAATGATATTTATCCAAAAGCATTAATAATTTTTATGCAGCTCTAATCCTAGTGTTTGCTCATTTTTATTATCATTTTGACTTATTGAACATGTTATTGTGATTCTACAAATGATTTTTGCTATTTTAATGATTGTATAATATTTAATCATCATTTTGGCCAATGACTTATTCCATTTTACCCAAATATTAGATACCAATCTTGCTCTAATGCCCACAACACTGGGAGCATAATTTTTTAAATAACCTAAAATAAGATTAGAATTATATTTTAACTTGAATGATTTGATTTGTGGTAAGTTTATATGTTACCCCTGGTGTAGATGTCCTCATCTCTTCTAGTCTCAAATCAAATATTCTAAACACTGGCAGAGATGGGCAGAGTGATCTCCAGATTGAGGATAGAAGACGTTTGTGAGTAAATTATAGACATTCTTCTCTCTTACAATTAAATAGGGCAATGGACCTGTCCATACTGCTGTTTAAACAAGAGCTGATTCATATTCAGTATCTTTCATTTAATTATTGATATCACCACGGGCAAGCCACAACATAAGTGTCAAAAAAATATTTTTATTGCAGAAAAAGTCTAGGAAGCTGGTAAAATACTCTATCATAGGTCTTTGTTTAGGCTTTCACTTTTTTCATCAAATATAGACTCACGTAGGTGACTGGAAAATGGCAGTTTCATTTTTGCTTTTAAACAGATTTGTGACATACTAATTATTATTATGGTTATTTATGTACATGGTATTTCCCCTGTTTGAATTTAATTTTTTTCAGACCAGAGACTCTGTATTGCTCATTTTTAACCATAAGTATATTTTAATTTATAATTAATTAAAATAGCAAATTTATTAATAAATTACTATTTGCTGGCCATGGTCAATTGCATACTGGAAAAAATCATTCATGAATGTGCTGAACTGAATGCATTTGATCAGTTAAGAAAAGAGTCTGTTCCAAGTTACTCATTTGAGGTCAATATTTGTTTATTAACTAGAAACAATTCAAACTTCATATATAATTCTATAATTTGAAATACGTAATTTCAAAGGTAGATCTTATATAATGACATAGAAAAAATATCTTATAAAACAACATAGTTTAAGACATATTATTAAGTGAAATAAATGAGTATACCTATCACTATCAGATGTTGACATTAATTCTTACAATAATAATGTTATTATTTGTAGCAGAGGATAAAAACACAGTGGAGGAAATGCAAAAAATTAATAATGCCTTTATAGTGTGAGAATTCAGGAGATTTATGTGTCTATATATGTGTATATATAGTTTGAAATTATTATAA
>NW_012138302.1:2498433-2547171 GCF_000956105.1 Propithecus coquereli | reverse complement strand
TATCTGAATCTCAATTATTTAAAACTCTATTATAATACCCTATTATTAAGATTTTTATTTTAAGAGGTAGTAAATTTACTGCCTCCTAAAAGTGCCAACTGT
Source organism: Propithecus coquereli (assembly GCF_000956105.1). NCBI lineage: Eukaryota > Metazoa > Chordata > Mammalia > Primates > Indriidae > Propithecus > Propithecus coquereli. The sequence goes on along the minus strand of NW_012138302.1, from coordinate 2,547,069 downwards.
CATTGATTCGTTTTTGACTAAAGTGAGTTTCAATTTTGTTTTAAGAATTTCACGACACCTTCTGAGATCTACTTCATAAGATGTTCTTAAGCTTTGGGTTTAAGGACCCCTAAACACTCTTAAAAATTATTGAGAGTTCCAAATAGTTTTTCTCTTTATGGGTTATAGCTATTGGATTTTCTCTATTCCAAATTAAAACAGAGGTTATTAAATGTGTAATTTATAAACTCATTTAAAAATAACAATCCAAGCCATTACATGTTAACATAAATAACAGATTTTAATTAAAATTTATTCTTTGTAAGAAAAATTCAGTGCAAATGGTGGATTTATTCTATAATTTTGCAAATCTTCTTAATTAAATCAGACAGAAGACACCTGTACTTTCATATCAGCTTCTACAATCTATTGAGATATGATGTTTTGCTTGAAGTGTACAAAGAAAGTCCAGCCTTACTCAGATACGTAGTTGGAAAAGGGAAAAAATATCTCCTTAGCTTTTTCAGATCATTCTGGATATTCTTCTTTGATCCTACACCAAAAATCAATAAATGATAGTTTCTTTAACTGCAACGTGGAATCTGAAACCATACCAATGAACATTTTGTCTTCTGTTAATGTTAAAATTGATTTATCTATTTTGCCCTTTGAATGGATACTTTATCCATTTCTGATTTTGTAACATTATGCATCAATCATTTGTAAAATATTGGTTCACAAGTTTATGCAAATCTTCCAAATGTTGATATGTTTCTGTGTATATAATATCAACAATTCACATTCATTAATATCACTACTAATCTTATAAAAGTCTTTAATCAGGCTCAGCTTTATGGGAGTGCAAGATTTGTAGTTGCAGAGGACCCCACACTCAAAAGGGCTCCATATTTGGTTTAATGCTCTGCTATTGCCTTCTTAAAATTCTTAATAACTTTATCTTTGAATTTGTGTTCTGTAAGTGAATGCTGATAGGACAATGACACAAAAGAGATACCTGCAATATGCAGCATTTGCATTCACTGTTTGTAACACTCCACAATCACAAAGTTCTGGTGAATCCATGGTGTGTGGGAATTCAGTGAGATTCAAAGCACAAAATAAGTAAGTGTCTTAATCTGTTTTGTGCTGCTGTAACGGAGCACCACAGACCAAGTAACTTATAACAAACAGAAATGTATTGGCTCACGGATCCGCAGGGTGGAAAGCCCAAGACTGAAGGGCTAGTATCTAGTGAGGGCCTTCTTGCTGAGTCATTCTCAAGGCAGAATGTGAAATGGTAAGAGAGCAAGAGAGGGAGCAAGAGGGGGCAAACCCACTTTCACAATAAAGAACCCACTCCGAGGATAAGAGAATGGTCCTCTGTTCATGAGGGCAGAGTTCTCATGACCTAAACACCTCTTAAAGGTTCCACCTTTTTATACTGTTACAATGGTAATTAAATTTCTACATGAGTTTTGGAAAGGGCAAGCATTCAAACGATAGCGGTAAGCTTGTTAAGCCTATGACTAGATGGGGAAGGTAACAACCCTGAGAAACCACACTTTTCAGTCAAACCAGAGCTTGCTTCTAATATAGAAAGAAGATAGTGCATTCCATGAAAGATGAACCACCAGAGAATTATACCACATCCTTTCTTACTGGAGTTACTTTCCTTCAATAGCCAACAATTTTCACTGAAAATAAGGAGAGTAAAAAAAGGGAAAACAGGGCAACTCTAAAGGAAAAACAGGGAAACTCTTAATTCCCTTTTTCTTTCAGTCCTTTCTTATTCATAAATAAGCAAAAGATAGTGTTGATAGAATGTGCAAGTGTCAAGAAATGAAATAAAAACTATTGATTAGGGTTGTGCATCATTTCCAGTCTTCTGGTAAGAATAAAACAAATACGTGCATGTATGTGCTATGAAACACAAATTGTGCAATGTTTGTGATTCTGCATATGAATCAAATGTTCTTTTATTTGCATATAAAACTAGTACTGCACAACATAAAGATAAACAATAAAATTCATGCAGATAACATAAAATTTTAATTTTCTTTACTTAGAACATTAAGTAGCAAATAAAAAACACCATGACAAGTCAAGAGAGAGAACATAGAAGAAGGGAAAAAGCTTTATATTTTATATTTTTAGTGATAGGTTTTTTTTTTTTTTTTTTTTTGCTTTTTCAACAAGAAGCTCCACATTTTCATTCTGCACTGAGCCCTGAAAGTTATATAGCTGGCCCTGTCTTTAAGTATTGAGAAGTTTTCATTTTAGTAGTGGTGGATACACATTTTCAAATTTCTGATTTTAACTTGAAAGCTCAAATTTTATCACTAGCCACAAACACTGTCAGTTGTTTTCCCTGAAGTGACAGGCACACTTCTCTCTTTATTGAAAAAATGTCTGCGAAATTCCCAAGCCAGTCAAAAATGTTAAAAAGTATCAAAAAGGTGATTTGATAATGAATGATGAATCTAACCCTAAAAATATGTATAACTTGACACAGTAAAGATAGTAACACCTGCATATATCATAAATAATAATAAATAATAATAAATAAATAAAATTATACAAATAAAAAGAAAGGAACTATCAATGATAATATTGCACTAGAAACTATGAATTATTATTAATCCATTTCTACATACATGAGGTTCATAAAGAAGAAAGGTGTGACAGTCAACAACAAATTTATGTGTCAACTTGATACATAAGAGCTAAGGGGTATCCAAATACCTGGTAAAATATTATTTCTGGGTGTTGCTGTGAGACTATTTCTGTAAGAGATTTACATTTGAATCAATAGATTGAGTAAAGAAGACCTGCCTTCAGCAATGTAGGTGGGCATCATCCAATCCATTGAAGGCTCACAGAGAAAAAAAAGACAAAGGAAGGGTGAATTCCCTCTCTCTCTTCTTCAGCTGGGACATCCATCTTCTCCCGCCCTTGGACATCAGAGTTCCTGGTTCTCCAGGGTTCGGATTCTAGGATTTATAGCATCAGCCCCTTTGCTTCTCTAGCATTGGGACTCAGACTGAATTTACCACTGGCTTTCCTTGTTCTTCCGCTTACAGATGGCATATCGTGGGCCTTACTGACCTCCATAATCACATAAGCCAATTCCCATAAATAAACCTCCTCCTATATATCTATATCTATATCTATCCCATTGGTTCTGTTTCTCTGGAAAACACTGCCTAATACAGAAAAGTACTCCAAATAAACACCAACCAAAAGAAAACAAAAAGATGGTACAATGATACTAATATTAGAAAAAACAGAGTTAAGAAAAATAATGAATACAGAGCAGCATAAAACTACACCCACCAAGAAGATATAATAATCATAAATGTGTGCCAATGAAAACATGGTCATGAAATGTATGAAGCAAAATTAACACTGTGGAGAAATTGACAAATCCATAAGTAGATAATTTTTTAGATAACTTTCTGAAATTGGTAGATGAAACAGACTAAAAATAATTAAGGACCTAAGAAAAGTGACCAACACTATAAGTAAGTGTTAATAAATTTTGCAATATCTGATAAATTTGACATATTCATATTTTACTACCCAGCATTACCAAAGATGGGTATTCATTTAAATATTATAATACAGAAAAAATAGAACAACCTAAAGGTTAACTGAAAGAAAGCATGATTTTAAAAATACATGCAGCTATTAAAAATAAATGTATGTTGTTACCATGCATTTTTATTTTTATTGAGGTAAAATACACATACATAATTTGGCATCTTTACCATTTTTAAGTGTGCAGTTCAGTAGTAATAAATACATTTATATCCTTTTTCTTCCCTCATCCTCCTCTCCCCCCTATCCTTCCTGGCCTCTGGTAATGACCAGTCTACTCTCTATGTTCATGAGATCCACTTTTTGATGTCCCAAATATGAATAAAAACACATGATATTTATCTTTCTGTGACTGGCTTATTTCAGTTAACATAAGGGCTTCCAGTTCCATCCACGTTGCTGCAAATGACAAAATTTTATTCTTTTTTATGGCTGAATAATATTCTATTGTGTATCTATATATATGCCACATTTTTTATTCATTCATCCACTGATAAGCAATAAGGTTGATTTTATATTTTGTCTATTGTGAATAGTGCTGCAATAATCAGGGTAGTGCAGATATCTCTTTGATATATTGATCTCCTTTCTTTTGGATATATATCCAGTAGTGAAATTGCTGGATCATATGGTAGTTCTATTTTTAGTTTTTTGATGAAAGAAATGGAAGAGAACAACAAAAAAATGGAAAGATATTCTATGCTCATGGATTGGAAAATTAATATTATTAAAATAACAATACACCCAAAGAAATGTACAGATTCAATGCAATCCCTCTCAAAATACCAATGACATTCTTCACAGAAATAGCAATAAAAATCCTAAAATTTATATGGAACCACAAAAGATCCTCAACAAAAAAGCCAAAGCAATCCTGAACAACAACAACAACAACAAAAACAAAGCTGAAGCCATCACATTACCTGACTTCAAAATTTACTGCAAAGCTATAGAAATCAAAACAGTTTAATACTGGCATAAAAACAGATACAAATTCCCTGTAATTAAAACCGATCATGGTTTCTTGTCCCAATAAATCTTCCTTTAGCAAGAATTATTCATTGCTGTGAAGTAACCCAAATAAATTCTAATAATATTCTCAGTTGATTAGATGTACATAAATAACACTGAAAGAGTCTGAAGGGTTAATACAGGAAGACATAATTATTCGTGGTACCATCTTCAACAAATGTTTACTAGGCAAAGAGGACATGTCACTCGTAAGAGTGGCAAGGGATGATTGGTACTAGATTCAAAATATTGTTGCGAAGAAACACATTTTTCCCTGTAAAATGCAACATGAAAACAATCATCAGGAGACCTACCACAAACAGTGATCCAAAGAAGAGAAAATTATAGTATCACTAACAATATTTACTTGGCCTCAATCCAGTATAGTCTAATTTAAAATGTGATAAACTGGCAGCAAAGAGTTAGGCAATTAATCTGTCATTATTAAACCAAAATAACTGTTTAAGTCTGTATTTGAAGACTATCTAAAGAATAATTTTAAAGAAGGGAAGCATTTTGCAGAAATGCTTATTTACCTCTATATGCAGGCCAGAAAAAAAGATTAATGAAAATAATTCCAGAATAAAAAAATAGCAAATAATAAGAAAATAAATTTTAGTACACTAGGATAAGCAAAAGGCATCAAATAAGCTAAAATTTCAAAGTATATTCACAGACTAATTATCAGCATCAGTAAATACAATAAAATATTATGACAGCTAACATGTAAAAAATAAAACACTTTTATTTTCTGAGTACAAACAATGTCAGTTTAATTCCAATATATCAATTTAGGAAATAATGGATGATGAGTTCTTAAAATAAAAATGTTAAAAACAAAGTCTTAAATATTATTGAAAAACGTATTTTTTTTTATCAACAGGATATGCTATGTAACTCCATTTCAAGGAAACAAACTCATTCCGATTTCACGCAAGAATGCTTTGGAAAAATTAGCAGATCACAAACTGTTATTTGACTAAATTGGCCCTTTTTTTAAACTGAACTAAATGAATCAACACAATAATAGTAATCCAACTGTTTTTTTGCCTGCTACAAAGGAGGATCCACGAAAAATGAATAAATAACTGGAAAATGGAAGGATGGAATGGATGGGTGGATGGATGAAAGTTAATACGTCTCAGGTTCAGTTAGAAACTAAATAAAGATATAGTCACCAAAAATACTGGGGAAAAATTTTTTGAAATAAAATGAGAAATCATAATGAGTAATACAAATGAAACTAAAGTCCTCTAAAAATAATCCCCCAGTAAGAACCAAATGTAATTTGAAACACAAGGAAAGCACAGGGAATTGGGGAGGGAAGCAAATAAATAGGGCAAAGAAAAACATTTTTTTTTTCAGTATAAGGGGAAAGTAAAAAGTATTAAGCAAAGTACAGGGAACCAAGTGTTTATTAATAGTTAACCCAGACCTATTTCTTCTTGATTTAAATTCATTCAAGCTAACCGAGTTAGAGCTCCTGATGCAGTAACCAATAAACACAAATCAAACAGGATTTGTGGGTAATGGAACAGGTGCCAACAGCCCAAGGTGACAGCTGAATATGACAGAAGTGTCAGGGAAAAAGAACAAATTTCTTGCACCTACAAACACTGAAATGACTGGATGTTTCTTTCTTAACATGAGGATATTTAAATTAAGAATTAATTTTACAGATAGAAACATAACCATACTCTCTTTATTGCATTACATTACAGAGAATCTCTCATACAAAGCCAATTGTAAATTTTTTTAAATGAGTTACTTACCACAGATTAACAATTTTAGAACAAATATTATACAATAGTGTGTGATAGTGAGCTAGAAACTGGGAAGAGTGAATGGGCATCTGGCCTATTACCAATGAAAGGAAAGTCTTTGGCTCTGAGTCCTTAGTCCTTTTCCAGTTCACCTTTTAGATCCTATTTTTAAAATCATCAGAGATGCATGGAAGCTATGCAGCCTATGCAGGGGAATTATGATACAATGTTTCCAAATTTAAGAGAAAAGAAAACAGTATATAAACTATGATTATAGGCATGCAAAGCACATAAATGTGAAAAAAGACTGAAAGGGCATATAAAAATTATTATATTTGGGGTTGGATTAGTGGTATTATGGATTTTTTTCTTTTCAGTATTTACTAAGCTTTTTGGATGGTTGTATGATTATTAAATTTTTAAAATCATATGTTAAAAATATTTTAGATCTAATTTCATTTATATTGAAAAAGACTATTTTACGGTTCATAACAAAATATCAGTGTGTAACTTGAGTTCTCCCCAGAGAACTCAAATTTAGAGATGTTTAGACAAAACTAACAAGTACATGTTTCCAATCTCCTAATGATGGAGGAGAATATACTTAACCAAATCACTACTCCACATATCTTGAATATCTACCTTCGCATTACCTGTCATGAAATTAGTCTAGATTTTATTATAGTATTAGTATATAAAACTATCTATAATGAAAGTTATTAAATATGGTTATAGGTGTTTTGGGGTTTTTTTATTTTGTTTTGTTTTGTTTTCTCTTGCTGTGAAGCTAGATAAGCTAGACAAATAGTGAGCATTATAACTTTTATCTATATGGAGGCATCGGAGACAATAAAATTTATAAAATAAAACAAACTATGTAAGAAAGTGTTAAACTGTACAGTACCACAAGATACTAAGTATCAAGGCTTCTTTCACAAACTATCTCCTTATAAACTTCCACAGACAGGAGCAAAGCTAAGTGCCAAGGAGACTGTGGCCATTACTAACAGAAACCTATTCAATTGTGCATTGCTATTTTCATCTCTCTGTTTATCTACCTAATGGCCTGCAACTAGCTGTGTTTGTTCTTATTTTTTTGAGATCTGTTACAAACATTATTAACTTCTTATATATAAGTTAAACAAAAAGGCAACAAGAACATTGTATAATATAAAAGGCAGTGGAGTGTGATTACTGAGAGCGTTACTCTGATTTAGTAAATGAATTTCTGAATAGTATTTCAGACAATAGCCTGTTTATAATAGAAGGGCTGGATTGTACAGTATAGTTCCTAAATGTGAAAAGGAGTTAGAGAAAGGTAAGATTTAAAAAAAAAGTTAGAGGAAGTTAAGATATAGTCAGGAAAACTGGAAGAATAGAGAAAATGCAGGTAGGAGAAAGTTAAATTCACACCTGAATTGTGAAGTCCTCCTGGAGGAAGCAAAGTTAGAAAGAAAGACAATAAAAACATAAGGGGGAACCTTTCTGAAGTGTACTGGGCTTTGTCATTAATTCCAAGCATTTGAACTTCGAGGAATACTGGTGACCCATGTTGAAATGAGGATGAGGAGAAAAGGGGGCATTTTTAGAACAAAAGTTTAAAGTTTGGCTATGGTCACATTAAATGCTCAGTTTTGAGGAAATGTTGAGAGAAGCTTTCTTGTAGGTAATTTGAACTATAGGGCTGCACCCTCATGGAGAGATTTGGCAAAAGATTAGGGCTTGGGAGTAATTGATTTACAGATGAAGATCTAAAACAGAAATAGAGAATAGCAGCTTCTACAAAATAAAGTTTGAGAGCAGAGGGTTAAAAATAAAGTATAGGGCCTTCTCATGGTTGAGAGACTGGAGGAGAAAGAGGAGTGGGTGATGAGAGAAGAAGCACACGAGAAATTGGAACCACTCTAGATGAGTGAGAGGAAGGTGAAAGGTGAGTCTGAGATGGGGCTGATGTTGTCAACAGAGTATGATATCACTGAGAAGTCAAGGCACAAGAGGACTAAGGAGAAGCTTCTAAAGTTGATCAAAAGGGCATCTTAACAATATTGACAGGACTAGGTCAAATTCAGTGGTAGAGGCAGAAGCAAGTGGAACAGGTGGTCAGAAACCAGATTTTGGCTGCCAAGAAGATAATATAAGATAGATCAGTGGCTACTAAGTACAATAAAGTTAGTGAAATGTCTTTGTTTTTATTCAGATGGGAAAATTGGGTTTTTAATGTATAAGCATTGAGAGCAATAAAAAGCAAAAAAGTAATTGATGGTTCTAAAGAGAGGAAGACAAGTCTGAGCAAAATGTCCTTCAGAAAGAAAGAAAAACAGATGGGCTCAATACCAAGATCATGAACAAAATGGTTGGCCTCAGAAGGGAATGGGCATTGAGACATAAAGACGAAAACCTATACGTGGCTTGGAAAAACTCTATGTTTTTTAAAAAATCAGGAGAATTACCTAATATGAATGACAATGAAGACAGAATTGAGGGATAAAACAGAGTACCAACCCAAAAGAAGTGTATAAAACCTGCCACATAGCACTAATGAAGTTTGACTGCATTGACTCTTCAAGAACCAAATTCACACGTTGTTTCGGCTAGGAGGAAAAGGGAAAGTAGGATATGGGATGGATATGTGCAAAGGCACAGAGAGAAGTGTGTGTGACAGGGCCTGTGTTCAGAGTAAGGGAAGAAACTCAGTGTGGTTGGAGCACAAGGTGTGCAGGGAAGTATGTCAGGGAAGAAGCAAATGGTATCTTTATAAGAAGAATTCTATGCTATCACTGGGAATCACTTTTTGAGAACTAAGTCACCTTATATGCCCAAGACAGAGTCCCACATTTCCTTGCCAGGCAACCCTTCCACCACCACCTCACACACGTATGTGAGTGTTGACAATATTTAAGTAAAACTGAACCCTGGCACAGTTGGTTGGATGTCAGAGCACTTTCCATTATGCAAACTTTTCCCTGGCAGTGTTTACCATTCTGAGTAAATTGAAAACCTGGGTAAGCACTTGTAAAATGAGTAGAAAGAGCCAACCAATGTAATTCTGAGTCTTTAAAAAAAATTAACGACTAAGAAATGGCTTTATTATAACTGTTTTGAGCAGTGGTGTCTTTTATGCCTTCCTTTTATTTCATTTTTTTTATTTCAGCATGTTATAGGGGTACAGATGATTAAGTTACGTATGATGCCCTTACCCTCCCTCCCCCCCAAGTCCAAGCTTCAAGTGTGTCCATTCCCCCCCAAGGTGTGCATCTCACTCACTGTTTGTCCATATGCCTGTCCCCTCCTCCCCCCTCCCCCTGCCCAACATCTAATACATGTTATTCTTATATGTGCACTTAAATGTTGATCAGCTAATACCAGTTTGATGGTGAGTACATGTGGTGCTTGTTTTTCCATTCTTGGGAAACCTCACTTAGTAGAATGTGTTCCAGCGCTTTCCAAGAGTATATAAGAGGTGCTGTATCACCATTGTTTCTTAAAGCTGAATAGTACTTCATGGTATACATATACCACAGTTTATTAATCCACTCATGTATTGATGGACACTTGGGTTGTTTCCACATCTTTGCAATTGTGAATTGTGCTGCTATGAACATTCGAGTGCAGGTGTCTTTCTTATACAGTATCATTTGGTCTTTTGGGTAGATGTCCAGTAATGGGATTGCTGGATCGAATGGTACTTCTACTTGTATCTCTTTAAAATATCTCCATATTGCTTTCCACAGAGGTTGCACTAATTTTCAGTCCCACCAGCAGTGTATGAGTGTTCCTACCTCTCCGCATCCACGCCAACATTTATCGTTTTGGGTCTTTTTGATAAATATGCCTTCCTTTTAAATATATAATAAAGCACCAAAGAGTCTTCTTCTGGAGCCAAAAATCAATACTTCTAATTCTAACATATTAAAAGTAAACTTGTTTTATTTTCTGAGAATACATCTGAAATTACTGACTGGGAACTTGCTGGGAATTTTTTGTTTATCAAGTCTTCTGTCAATTCATTTATACATTCACTCAACAACATTTTATTATATACTTATTTAATTACCAGGAACTATGCATGTACCTGAGATAATAGTGAAGAAAAACAAACAATTCCTGGTCTCATCAAGCTTAGAGTCAAATAATAACACAAATAAACACATAGGTAAAAAAATGTATGTGTTGCGTACACAAAAACAATGTGATTCTAAAAGAGTGTAGACAGAAAAAACTAACCTTAATTGGAGCTTTGCAAAAGCTTCCCCAAAGAAGAGGTACTTAAGTTAAAATCTAAATGTTCAGTAGGCATTCGGTGGACGAATATCTAGAGGGATAGGGACTCTTTTAAATAAAGAATAAATGAAAAGACCCCTTAGCAACAGGGAGCTGGCAGACTTACCTATACATACCTGCCCTCATCCACATAATTGGAGCTTAAAAAATATAGTAGAGCCTCCATGGTCTTCTTAGAAGTTTTATAAAAACAATCAGAAAACAATTAAGAAAATGGCACTAGTAAGTCCTTACCTATAAATAATTACTTTGAATGTAAATGGATTAAATTCTCCAATCAAAAGGCATAGAGTGGCTGAACAGTTTAAGAAAAACAAAGAAACAAACAAAAGACCCAATGATATCCTGCCTGAAAGAGACTCACTTTACCTTAAAGGACACTCATAGACTAAAGGCAAATGAATGAAATAAGATATTCCATGAAAACAGAGAGCAGAAGAAGCTATATTTGTTTCAGAAAAAATAGACTTTAGGTGAAAAACTAGAAAAAGAGACAAAGAAGGTAATTATATAATGATAAAGGAGTCAATTCATCAAGAGGACATAACAATTGTAAATATAAATGCACACAACATCAGAGCCTATAAATACATAAAGTCAACATTAAGAGATCTGAAGGGAGACATAGAATGCAACAAATAATAGTAGGGAATTTTATTGTCCCACTTTCACCAACAGACAGATAATCTAGACACAAAATCAATAAGGAAACATTGAACTTGAACAACATTTTAGACCAAATGAATCTAACAAACATATGCAGAACATTCCACCCAACAGAAACAGAATACACATTCTTCTCAAGTGCATATGGAACAAACTGTGTGATAGGTTATAAATTTAAGAAGAACAAAATCATATCAAATACCTTTCTGAACCACAGTAGTATGAAACCAGAAAGCAATAACAGAAAGAACCATGGAAAATCAGCAAATATGTGTAAATTAAATGATACATTCCTGAACAACTATTGGGTCAAAGAAGAAATTAAAAATGAAATTTAAAAATATACTGGGACAAACAAAAATGGACACACAACATACCAAAATTTATGGGATATAGAAGAAACAGTCCTAAGAGGAAAGTTTATAGCAATAAACACCTACATTAAAAAAGAAAAAAGATCTCAAATAAACAATCTAATGTTACACTAGAAAATGAAGGAACTAGAAAAAGAAGAACAAACTAAGGCCAAAGTTAACAGCAGGAAGGACATAAGAATGACCAGAGCAAAAATAAATGAAATAGAGGCTAGAAAAATAACAGAAAAAGATCAGTGAAACTACAAGTTGTTTTTTGGAAAGCTAAATAAAATTGACAAACCCCTAGACAGACTAAGAAAAAAGGAAAGAAGACTCAAATAAATAAAACCAGAAATGAAAAAGGAGACATAACTGATAACATAAAAATACACAGGATCATAAGGAACTACTATGAACAAAAAAAAACAATCATACAAACTAGAAGAAATAAATTCCTAGAAACACATAACCTACCAAGACTGAGTCAAGAAGAAATCAGAAATCTGAACAGACCAATAATCAGTAACGAGATTGAATCTGTAATAAAACATCTCCCATCAAGGAATAGTCCAGGACCGGATGGCTTCATGGCTGAAGTCTACCAAAAGTTTAAAGAAGAATGAATACTATTCATTCTCAACTCTTCCAAAAAAAAATCATAGAGGAGGAAATACTTTCAAGCTCATTTTAAAAGGCCTTACTACCCTGATAACAAAACCAAAGATATGACAACAAAAAACTATAGGTCAATATCCCTGATGAATGTAGATGCAAAAATTCTCTACAAAATACTAGCAAACCATATTCAACAGTACAAAGGACCGTTCAACATGAACAAATGAAATTTATCCTTGGGATGCAAGAATGGTTCAACATAAGCAACTCAATAAATGTGATTCTCCATATTAACAGAATGAAGGACAAAAAAACATATTATCATCTTAATTATCATGCTTAAAAGCATCTGGCAAAATTCAACATTCTTCCATGATAAAAACCCTCAACAAATTAGGTATAGAAAAAAATGTTGCTCAACACAATAACGGCTATGTATGACAAACCCACAGTTAACATCATACTCAGTGGTGAAAAGTTTGAAGGCTTTTTCTTTAAGATCGGGAGCAAGACAAGGATGCTTGCTTGCTTTTACCACTTCTGTTCAACAGTGTACTGCAAGTTCTAGCCAGAATAATTAGACAAGAAAAAGAAAGAAAAGGCACTTTTATTCCTTATTTTAAATAGAAAAGGAATAGTGAAATTGTTTCTGTTTGCTGATGATATGATGTTATATGTAAAATATCCTAAAGACTCCACAAAAAACTGTTAGAACTGATGAAGGAATTCAGTAAGGTCACAGGATATAAAATCAACTTACAAAAATCAGTAGCTCTTCTATACACTAAAAACAAACAATCTGAAAAAGAAATTGAGAACTATAAAACATAGATAAAAGAAATTGAAAAGGAATCAAATAAATGGAAAGATATCTTATTTTCATGATTGGAAGAATTAATATTGTTAAAGTGCCCATACTACCCAAAGTGATCTGTAGGTTCAATGCAATCCCTACCAAAATTCTAATGTCATTTTTCACAGATATAAAAGGAACAGTGCTAAAATTTTTATGGAACCATAAAAGACCTTAACTAGCAAAACCATCTTGAGCAAAAGGAACAAAGTTGGAGGTATCACACTACAGGATTTTACAATATATTACAAAGCTATAGCAATCAAAACAGAGTAGTACTGGCATAAAAACAAAAACATGGACCAATGGAATAGGATTGAGAGCCCCAAAACAGACCCACACATTCACGGTCAGTTGATTATTAACAAAAGTTTCAATAATACACAATGGGGAAAGAACGTTGTCTTCAATAAATGGTGCTGAGAAAACTGGATATTCACATGCAGAAGAATAAATATGTCTCACCCCTTATACAAGAATCAACTCAAAATGGATTAAACACTTAAATGTAAGACCTGAAACAGTAAACCTACTGGAAGAAAACATAGTGGGAAAAACTCCATGACACTGATCTAGGCAGTGATTTCTTGGATATTACTCAAAAGCACAGGCAATGAAAGAAAAAGTAGACAAATGAGATTGCATCAAACTAAAATGCTTATGCACAGCAAATAATTAACAGAGCAAAGAGACAATCCACTGAATGGAGGAAAATATCTGCAAATTATATATCAGATAAGGGGTCAACACCCAAAATATACAGGGAGCTAAGTGAACTAAGCCAGGCACAGAGCAACAAATACTGTGTGATTTCACTTATGTGGAATCTAAAAAAGTCAAACTCACGGAAGTAGAGAGTAGAATGGTGGTTACCAGAGGCTAGGTGGAGGAGAGTGGATGGGGAAAAGGGTACTAAGTTTCAGTTAGACAGGAAGAGTGAGTTTTGTACTCTCAGCAATCTATCGTACTGCCTGGTAATTATAGTTAATAATAATGTTTTGTACATTTCAAAATAGCTAAAAGAATTTTAAACATCCTCACCACAAAGAAATGTTAAATATTTGAAGTTATGGATATGTTAATTAGCCTGATTTGAATACTCCATGATGCATATATACATATATGAAAACATCACATTGCATCCTCTAAATATATACAATTATTATTTGTCAATCAAAAATAAAATAAAACTTAAAAATAAAGAAGTGTTATAAAAAACAACAGAGATAACAGGATAAACAGGCTCCACTTGGAAGAAGGAGTCATATCACTTCCTGCTAGAACAAGGGACAGGTATCTTTCTTTGAGGGACACTGTAGCCACTCTTTATTGACTTTGATCCCTTAAGGTTTTCATTCTTAATCAAGGAATGAATTTGCTCTCTATATGGTAAGTCCAGAAAAGATCTCTCACCAAAACATAGAAAGCAAGATTTCTTTGGTGATTCCCAAAAAGGAGGAAGTTGTATTGTTAGTAAGGAGCCATATCAAATCATTGGTTTTAATTAGTTTTTAAAAATTTCTTGTCGTAGAGTAAATAAGAATGAGGCAGTGTAAAGCAGACAAACACATAACTTTCTCAGGTTTATGAATGAGAGCTCAGAGCAAGAGAAATAATGAACTGCCCAAAGAAGTAGTCTAGGTCTTTTTATACCAGGGGAGCTCCAGCACAAGGAAACATAATATCCTTTCATTCACAGAGTAACAGAGAATGATATTTCCTGACTGTATATTGAATTTATTTTGCTTTCTTAATGTAGAATCTCTCAGTATGTGGTTTCACACTTGTTTATGCTCATGTAGCCAACTGTGCATTGCTACAAAAAGGAATCTAAGGTCTGAAAAGAAAAAAGCAGTATTTTTTCTCCAAAATGTAAATTCCTAAACAAATTACTCTTCCCTGAAATATAAAATTTGAATGAAAACTTTTCTTTTAACATTTTGTAAAAGCCTTGTAATAGTTATCTCTCAAGCAGCTAAACAAAACAGAGTTCTGTTTACAGATCAAATCACTGTAATGAGCTGAGCAGCAAAAATGTCAGTAATCGCTATCCTTTCATCTCCAATCTTGTTTTGATGGGTTTAAAAAAATAGTAAATCAAACAAGTCTCCAAAATCTCATCAAAGAAAATCAAATGTGGTAGCCAAAATGATATTAAGGAATCCATTTTTGCATTTTTATTAAAGTTTACATAAAGCTATTCAGAACCCAGACTTACTATCTAAATTCTAGATCATCCAAATGCTATTGTGTGTAACAATGTGCTTGCACACAGATGGACGCCTAAAGAGCCATATTCTCCTATGACAACCGGTACTATGAATTCTTAAGAAAATGTAAATAAGGATTTATGTTGATGTATCTGTGGCCCAAAACCCCTACTGTGTGGGTACCCCACAGATTTGAATGTTGTAGCAATAAATTCACCTGGTAGACAGAACAAAGTATTATACTATTTCTCAGAGTTCTCTGCTGCTCTCTCACACTTTTTTAGGGTATTATTTGTTAGTGTAAGATTTTCTTCATTAATAGCCCACACTTTATTCTAATGCTCATTATAGGAAAGATCCTCTGCAGAGAGGCCATTAAAAGAGAATATGGCATGCATCAGGCAACGCTTGCCTTATTCTTTGTGAGCATCGAACAACTGTCGTTCTGCTAAATGAGTTGTCATTAGCAGGCAGATTTTCATTCCAGCCTTCTGGAGTAACACAGAAAGAAATTTAACTTTGAAGTAATGACTATTGGAGGAGCTCTGATAGAGTTTGGAGGCTTAGGGAACCCCTTCCCCCATATCCCCGTCTCAGTACATTAAGCCATCTTTCTAAAATGGGAAAGTGTTTGGCTTGGGACTGGTGACCTAAAATTACCTTTGAATCTGGCAAAGTATTTCAACATTGGCTTGAATATTCTCTCCTCTCAGCCAGAACTTTTGGCAGGCATCTTATGCATTGCCAAGTATCTACCAGAAATGAAAATGACAGATAAGGTGACTTGCAAATGTAAATTAGTAATGGTTTCCTTGATTCAGTTAGAATTTCTGTGGGAAATTATGGCCTCGGCCTTCTTAGTCTTTCTTTGTACTTGTACCATGGCAATTTTAATACTGTCCCTGAATTCAGACCCTTTCAGACTAATAGATCTTCAACCCCCAGATACCTGCCACCACCTCTCTTCCCTTCATATAAATGGTATATCTTCACATCTCACATTTCATTTGACCATGCCAAAATTTGTATTTCATCATTTATGGCATTTCTATTGAGCTCTTAAATTTGTACTAAATGAAGAAATAGTCATACTTGTGAAACGATTGAACTTTTTAGAGAAAAAAATGTTACTGTTTCATTAATTCAAAAAATATTAATTAGATCCCTGTGAGGGCAGTTTCCATTCTGAAATTCCTGACTACCTAGGGGCCCACAAAGATAGCAATGGAAATCTTAAGTTTTCAAAAATTACAACAAGAGTCATGTATTTGCCTATAAAGAGGTGGAATGAGCTAACTAAAATGTCAACTTTCTTTGCTTCAACTAAAGTCATGTCACACCTTTGGCATTTCCAGGGTGATCCCAGGAACTTCCTAACTCCTTCACTCCTTGGAGATTTATACATATATTAGAAGTATATATCTCCTGAAATGCCATATACTATAGCTGAAAATGAATGACACCCTTACATATCCTTAATTTTTGAATTCCAGACTATAGCTATTAACATAAATTCTCTCTCACACACACACACCTCCCAGAAAAACTCTAAACTACCTCGCATAGCATAGTCAAGATAATAACATTAACCTTGAATATAGATGAATTTATGAAAAAATAAAGTTTGTAATTCTTTTACAAGAGTCATCAACTGGTTAATGAAGAGCACAGAGCAGCAGTGCGGCCTGGAGATGAGGGGCTGAGCAATCACCCAGGCTCCCTGCAAGCCCATTCATCAATTACACAACATTCAATGCAAACAGAAATTTGGGCAAAACAATAGTCACTATGTCATGTACCGCCATGAATGTTTAAATCTTCACAGGCCAATGCTCTGCTGTAGTTCAGGTCACACATACCACTGTTAGACTCAGACTGATGATAAGCTCTTATTGGCATTTGCATTTTTTAAAAAATTCAAGGAAATCAATTATTCTAAATAAATGCTTGTTAAACAAAATCTTTCAAACTATAAACTCCATTGATGAGGGATCAGAAATAACAAATAAGGGGTCTGCAAATGTGGAAAGTGTAACATTTAGTATTTGTCTTAGTCTGTTTTGTGCTGCTACATTGGAATATCACAGCTGTGTAATTTATAAAGAACAGAAATGTATTTGGCTTAACGTTCTGGAAGCTGGGAAATCAAAGATCAAGTGGCTGGCATCTGGTAACGGCTTTCTTGCTGCATTATCCCACTGTAGCAAAGCAAAGAGAGGGTGAGAGACAAGTGAGAGGGGGAGAGAAACAGAGAGAGAGAGAGAGAGAGAGAGAACACAAGCAGAAGGAAGCTAAACTCACTCTTTTAGAGAAACCCACTCCCAAGATGAGGGCAGAGCCCTCATGGCCTGATCACCTCTCCTCAGGCCCCACCTCTCAACCCTGTTGCAGAGGGGACTAAGTTCCCAACACATGCTTTTTGGAGGAGACATTCAGACCACAGCGGTATTCTAATCTATGCCATAACAATCATTTTTATCTTTAATGCTTTTTCTCTAGAAGATTAAAAAATACAGAAAGTACAGAAAAAAATAAAACAACCTGTAAGTAAACCCTCCCTGGATGAATAAATGTTCATGTTTTATCTCTCTCTTTTTTTTTTCTTTATTTTATAAAATAAATAAAACCTTTTAGTCAAGATTGAATTCCTCTTTTATCTGTTCCCCAATCCTCACATTCCCTCCCCAGACTCAACTATTATCATGAATTTTATCTATATCTTTCTAATCCAAGCTTTAATACTTTTATTAAACACATATATTACTCATAAATTGCTCTGTGTGAATTTTTAAATTTATACAAATGGTATCATACTCTATATGTCTTTTGGCACTTTTTTTTATTCAACATTATGCTTTTTGAGTCATTTAGATCTGATTTTCATTTTACTATTGAATAGTTTCCTATTTTATAAATACACCACAATTTATTTATCTTAATGTCCATATCAATGAGCATATTTTCTATTTTTGTGTGATTACAAACAATAATGCACTGAACATAGTTATAGTTACATACATAGTTATAACTGTCTCGTGGCACATACATGTAAGAGGTAAGATTCTTAGTTTTAAAAAAACATATACAAATTGGAGGTTTTCAAATGATGCTGGGATAAGGTACACAGGGTTTAGAAGATAAGCACAACTCATTGGTCCTTGCATGGTAGAGGAACAATGGGATCCCTTTCGGATGTTAACAAAACACTTTGTCGATGAGGAGGAGGTTGCTATATTTTAAATGGCATCTTTATAAGATATATTTTAACAGAGCTAAGAAATAGATTGTATTCAAATTCAGTAGTGTCAGAAGGACACTATTTTCCCAGAAAGAAAAACTCTTCAAATCAAGCAAAGTGAGTACAGATACATTGTTTGTTGCTAGACGTTCTCATCTCTAGCTCCTACATTCTAGGTCTTTGTCTGAGCTCTACCTCTCAAAAACAAATGCTCCAGCATGACTTCTCCACTCTGGCCAATCCTCTTTACTCACCACACTATAAACACCATTTTTCCTCTTTCATGCCTTCGATCCTACTATACCAAGCTTAGAAAGCCCCTGCTCTGGTACATGGTATTTTCTTCATCCTCTCAATTCCTGTAATATTTGGACATCTCATTTATACTTAATTGCTATATACTCCATGCAAGAAACATATGTTTTGATATAATGCAAATTCATCTTTAAGACCTTTAAGATCTTTAAGATCTCAGAGGAGCAATTTTCTGACTCAGTTGCCTCCAAATTCCCAGGCTTCTGGATCAACGACAGATGAATCTAAACACAGTTAGCCTAATCTCTTTTCGTAGAGGTGGAACTTTTCTTTCAAGGTTTAGTGGGTCATAACGAGAGTAGCCATGTGAATTAGATTATTATAATAAAAATATCCAACATTTATAAACTATTTACTATGGATCAGGTGCTATGTACTTGGTATGTGTTGTCTGATTTAATCTTTACAATGGCTCTGAAGAAATGAAAAGCACAGAGAGACCAAATGAGTTGACTTAAGTCAAACAGCTAGTAGGCAGCTGAGTCGGGTTTCAAACCCAAGCCTGTCTCATTCCAGAGCCTGATCACACTAAATTGCCTTCCATGTTAATAACTAGAGAATGTGATATGTCTGTAGAAAGCTAATAAAAACCATCCTGTCCTTGGGATAAAGGAAAGAAAAGGTAGTATAGAGGGGCATAAAGAGTGTCAAATCTGGACCTCTTTACCTTGAGCTCAAATCCACTTCTGTTATTTACTGGCAATGTGGCAAGTTATTAATTACTCACAACCCTAGTTTCTTTGAGATAGAATATCCCCTTGAATACTTGTCTGGTGATACACAAATGAGGCTTAGTCTCTTACTTTTTCTTATTCTGTGTTGTCTTAGTGTCTGGTACAAGTCTCTGTTTCTATAGCCACATTATGTTATACTTTTGTGCATTTATTCCTAATATCCGTTAGTCAAGTACTTAATGTGCTGAGGCCTATTCCAGATGCAAGGGCACAGTGGTGAAATTCACACAATATCCCTGCTCTCATGGAACTTAGAATCCAATAGAGAAAGAGAGACAATAAAAAAGTAAATAAAATACCTATATAGAAAACATAAAACTTGATCAATTCTATACAAAGAATTAGAATTAGGTGAAAGAGAACAAGTTGGCAGCGACTTTATGAAGGAACTTCATGAAATTTCACTCCAGAATATGACTCCTTGTTATAGAGAATATTTTAAAGGCCCTAAGAGATCAGCAGGCCTTGGAAGGGGCTTTCCTTCTTTCTGTATAATCCAGTCAGACACATCAAAAGAACAATTGACTTCTCTTCCCCTCCCTGTTATCTCAATATATTGCGGGATAGATCAAGAATGCAACTAGACCTGGACCAAACCATTTTAAGATAATACCTGTCTCTCAGGTTAATTTACAAGTCAATCTCTTTTCCCTATCCATTCATCCTCCCTAGCAACAAAACAGTTGCCCCTAAACAGAATTACCTATATTTCTCATCTCCCCCTCCCCTCTAAAAGGAGGGTATAAAAATTTCTGGACCTCACTGGGATATTGGATAATCACTCTGTGATTTTCCCCGTGGGCACAGTAAATAAACCTCTTTCTCTTACTAATCTGCCTTAATTGTGAATTGATCTTTCAGCAAACTTTCAGGGGAAAGGGTAAGTTTTCCCCTCACCCCCACATTTAGATTGAGGAATTAGGAAAGGCTTCTTCTGAGATATTGAAGCTTAACCTGCAAATGAATCTTAAGAAATCATCTAGCCTTGTAAATATTGAAGGAAAGAGGGACCCAGGCGGAGGGAAAAGCTAGTGCAAAAAACTCAGGGTCTACTACTAGATTGTTCACATGTGCTACATTTGAACATGTTACTCTATTCCTGTGTATTACTAGCCACTGCTGCAATAATGCTGTGTAACAAACCATACCATTTCCCTGCTTAGAACACTTTAGTAACTTCTTTTCATTGAACTTAGAAGAAAATCCTGAGTGTAAAGCGAAAGCGTCATAAGGATAAGAGTAACATATGTCTGGTTTGTCACAATGTCTCCAATACTGGCTTTGATGCCTAATAAGAAGTAAATGCTTGTACTTATAAAATAATGATAAAGAATTCATGAATGACACTGGGCACTATATCCCAGTCCTTCAGTCCTCTCAAGGGCTAGTAACTCACTTTCTCCTTCATATTTTAAACCACTCTCTTACTAGTACTGGCCCTTTGCCATTCAGTGCTTACATTAAAACAAAACTAATGGTAACAATGACAAAATCCTTTCCTTTGACCCCTTAAGCTGTCAATCCTCCTCTTTCTCAAGTAGTACAACTTCACTTGTCACTCACACTTGGAATATTGCTTCTACCCACAATTTTTAAGTTGTCATAACATGCATAACAGCCAAAATCAATTCACATATTTCTTCCCCTCACCTTACTAGCTGCTAGACTTCCTTTGGTGCTATTAATCTCTTTTCCTGTAAACTCCCTTCTTCCCAAGCTTTTCTTTCAATTCTTCCAATCACTCCAACTTCCTCATGGATTGCTCAACTTTCCAACCTAAATGGTTCACTCTTAACCCTCTGTTCTTTTTATTATGTGACAATCCCTAAAGAAATAATGCAAACTCATGGCGACAATTAATGCCTATATAATTATGACATTCATGACTTATTATTAGCTCGGACATCTCTAAAACTCCACAATCTTATATAATATCAGCCACTATGTATTGATTACTTATTATGATAAGGGAACTGTGCTAAAAACTTTATAAGTGTTGCTGGATTTATTCTTTAAAACTCTTAAAGTAGAAATTTTAATTATTTTTATTTTACAGACGTGAAAACAAGGGCTTAGTTTAGATGACTTTCTCAATGCCATGCAAATAGTGGCATATCTGGGATTTGAATCCACACAGCCCGCCTTGAGAGTTCATGATTTTAAACACTATATTATAATATATTGCCTCATATACAAGGGTTAAGCTAATTATTTTCAAGTATCTTAATTGAAAATTACGTTGAATATAATTTCATCAATATCTGAACTGAATTTCATGTATAAAGAGAAAAAGCTTTCCTGAAAATATGCTAACTGCCTGGAAAACTTTATCTTCTCTTGGTAGAAGTTTCAGGATAAAACAAAAATATGGAAGCATGGAATGTGTCTTCTTTGATCAATGATTCAAGGCTAAGATTTCTAGGCTGTTATTTTTCTTTTGTTTTGTTTTACTTGTCTTTTGGTTAATTTTCTGTGGATTTCTTACACCAGAAAATGGTGGATAACAGTTTACTAATGGATGGGTTTCTTTTCTCTGTTTAGGATCTAGATGAGACAGACAGGTGTTTAACCAGGTTATTAGACAAGTGAATCAAACATTCAAATGTTTGAAGGCTGTAGGCAAAAAAGCTAAAATAGATGATGGTTAAGGACTTGGGTCTGCAATCAGATGATTTGTGTTCTACACTCACCTTGCATCTTGGCTGTGGGAAAATCATTTAAACCAGTTAGCCTCATAGTAGTTTTCATATAAAATATTAATAGAAATAACTGTATTACCTGCCTCTTAGGGTTGTTGTGAGTGGTACTGAGATCTGCTGTAGCTAGGACAATGCTTCACATACAGTGAATATTCAACTGAAGTCTGCAAGGTAGGGGTGAGCAGAAACTTGCCCTTTCCTCTGAAAGTTCACTGAAAGATAAACTCACAATTAAGGCAGATTAATAAGAGAAAAGTTTATTTACCATGTGCATGGGGAGAATCATAGAATGATTACCCAATATCCCAGTGAAGTTGAGATATGTTTATACATACCCTTTAGAGGGGAGGGGGGAAATGAGGAGTATAGGTAATTCTGTATAGGGATGACAAACAGTTGCTAGGGGGGATGAATGGGTGGGGAAAACAGATTGACTTATATATTAACCTGAGAGACAGGTATTATGTTTCAAATGATTTGGGCCAGGTCTGGTTGCATCCTTGGTCTTCTTTCCTACAATATATTGATATAACAGGGAGAGGAAGGGAAGTCAATTGTCCCCTTTGATCTATGGTCAATCAGTCCCCTCTAATGTTTTGTTGATCTCAAGGGACCTGCAATTCAAAATACTCTTTATACCAAGGGGTAATATTTTGGGGTAAAATTTCTAGAGCTCCTTCATTATTATTGCCTATACTTTCTTCATGCCCACCTATTCCACATGCCCTACTATAAGAGCACACGCCAAACACTCAGGGCTGTAGTCCATGGCATTACAGTACACTCTAACAGGCACATGGACCGGGTGAAGAGTTCATTTCCAGATATGATTCAAAGACATGCATTTCTAATCTTACCTTAAAAGAGGAAACATGCTAATGAGCCATGGCTTAATGAAAAGAATACTACCTGAAATTCCTATACACTTGGCTAGGTGCTCCTGCAACGTTTACTAGTTTGTGTAGAATAAAGAGAAATAAGATTAATTCTACCTGTGTCACTTTCATATCTAACTTAATAAAAGTCTCTGAATATATAAATAATATGAAGATTGAAAGATAAGCCCAGAAGAAGTTGTGGAGCAGAACTGGAAGGAGAAAGGCATTGGTCAGGTCTAAACCCTGAGAGGCTTGGAGACCAGTGACAAGGGTAGGTGAAGTTGTTAAATTTCCCCTCCCTTGCATCTCAGACTGCTGGTGGGTTCCTGAGCTGATAGAGAGATCTGCCAACACCAGCCCAGAAACAGCTGCTGCCAGTGAGTGGTGAGCCTCTTGCAGACAGTACACTAGGCTCCCAGCTCCCTCAGGGTACCATACCTCTCACCCCACAGACCTGAGCCCATGGCAGACACCACATTGCTTCATTCTCCCCTTCCTCTCCCCTACTCATGGCTGCCAAGAGAGAAAATTTAGCCACGACCTAGAGGCATCCTCAGGGAGCAAGACCTTCCCCTATGAATATAAATGCAAAAATTCTCAACAAAATCCTAGCAAACCGAATTCGATGCTTATCAAAAAAATAATCCATCATGACCAAGTGGGCTTCATTCCAGAGATGCAGGGGTGGTTCAACACGGACAATCTATAAATGTAATTCACCACATAAATAGAAGTAAAAACAAAGACAATATGATCCTTTCAATAGATGCAGAAAAAATCATTTGACAATATTCAGCATCCTTTTATGGTAAGAACTCTTAACAAAATGGGCATAGACTGGACTTACCTAAAAAATGATAAAAGCCATGTATGACAAACCCACAGCCAACATCATACTGAATGGGGAAAAATTGAAAGCATTCCTGCTTAGAACTGTTACAAGGTTGCCCTCTATCACCACTTCTATTCAACATAGTGCTAGAAGTCCTAGCCAGAATAATCAGACAAGAGAAGGAAACCAAGGGCATCCTAATGAGGGCAGAAGAGGTCAAACTATCACTCTTTACTGACGATATGATCCTATATCTAGAAAACCCCAAAAATTCTGCCATGAGACAACTGGAATTAATAAACAAATTCAGCAAAGTCTCAGGTTACAAAATCAATGTATAGAAATCAGTAGCATTCCTATACGCCAACAACAGTCAAACTGAGAACCTAATAAAAGACTCAACACCCTTCACAATAGCAACTAAGAAAATAAAGTATCTAGGAATATATTTAACTAAGGAGGTAAAAGACCTCTACAGGGAGAACTATGAAACATTGAGGAAGGAAATAGCCGAGGACGTAAACAGGTGGAAAACCATACCGTGCTCGTGGGTCGGCAGAATCAACATCATTAAAATGTCTATATCACCCAAAGTGATCTACAGGTTCAATACAATCCCAATTAAAATACCAACATCATTTTTCACAGATCTAGAAAAAAGAATTCTATGCTTTGTATGGAAGGAGAGAAGACCCCATATAGCAAAAACAATTGTAAGCAAAAAGAACAAATTGGGAGGCATAAATTTACCAGACTTCAAGCTATACTACAGGGCTATTGTAACTAAAACAGCATGGTACTGGCACAAGAACAGAGACATAGACCAATGGAACAGAACTGAGAATCCAGATATAAAACCATCCTCATATAGTCATCTAATCTTTGACAAAGCAGACAAAAACATACACTAGGGAAAAAAATCCTTATTCAATAAATGGTACTGGTAAGATTGGATAGCCACATGTAGAAGACTGAAACAGGATCCACACCTTTCACCTCTCACAAAAATCAACTCACACTCTATCACAGACTTAAACTTAATGCCTGAAACTGTAAGAATTCTAGAATAAAATGTTGGAAAAACTCTTATAGACATTGGCCTAGGCAAAGAATTTATGAAGACGATCCCAAAGGCAATCACAGCAACAACAAAAATAAATAAATGGGACCCGATCAAATTAAAAGCCTCCGTACAGCCAAGGAAACTATCACAAGAGCGAACAGATAACTTACAGAATGGGAGAAAATATTCGCATGCCACAGATCCGATAAAGAGCTGATAGCTAGAATCTATGTAGAACTCAGGAAAATCAGCAAGAAAAAAATCAAACAACCCTATCAAACAGTGGGCAAAGGACATGAACAGAAACTTTTCAAAAAAAGATAGACTAATGGCCGAAAAAACATAAAAAAATGCTTAACATCTCTAATCATCAGGGAGATGCAAATCAAAATCACAATGAGATATCACTTAACTCCAGTGAGAATGGCCTCTATCAAAGAGTCCCAAAACAACAAATATTGGTGTGGATGTGGAGAGATAGAAGCATTCATACACTGCTGTTGGGACTGCAAACTAGTACAACCCTCTGTGGAAAGTAATATGGAGATCCTTCAAAGAGCTACAAGTAGAACCACCATTTGATCTAGAAATCCCATTACAGGGCATCTACCCAGAGGGAAAAAAAGACATTCTATAAAAAAGACATCTTCACTAGAATGTTTGTAGCAGCACAATTCACAGTTGCAAAGATGTGGAAACAATCCAAGTGCCCATCAATACATGAGTGGATTAATAAAATATGGTATATGTATACCATGGAGTTCTACTCAACCACAAAAAACAATGGTGATCTAGCACCTCTTGTATTATCCTGGATAGAGCTGGAGCCCATTCTACTAAGTGAAGTATCACAAGAATGGAAAAACAAGCACCACATGCACTCACCATCAAATTGGTATTAACTGACCAACACTTAAGTGCACATATAGGAATAACATTCAAATGATGTTGGGCAGATGGGAGGGGGGATGGGGAATGAGTATATACACACCTAATGGGTGCGGTGCACACTCTCTGAGGGATGGACAGGCTTGAAGCTCTGACTTTGGTGGGGCAAAAGCCATATGTAACCTAAACATTTGTACCCCTGTAATATGCTGGAATCAAAAATAATAAAATAAATTAAAGAAAGAAAAAAAGTACTGAATAAAAAAAAAAAGAAAAGAAAGGTAAGCCCAGAAATGTAAACCAAGAAAGTATTTTGTATTTTTACGTAGAATGTTTAACACTTTGAGGAAATTAGATGAGACAGATCTTACCTAGCTGTTTAGAATGTGTTATAGGTAAACTACATTATGGAAATTAATTAAAAGCTTAGAGGAGATGCATTACCTTTTTCAGATTCTAATTTAGTGAAGCGTGGTGGTATAGTAGCTCCAATTTACTCTTACATATTCTAAAAAGTGCCACTATTGGAGGATTGAGGTAACTTTTCTGATTTCACAGATAATGTTACACAAACAACACTCATCCCAAAGGTGCCTCATTAAGAGGCAGTGATTTTCTTCTAGGGCATATTTATGCTCTAATAAAATTCTAATTTGTGGATCTAACCCTTTACTGTATACTAGTGATAATGATAATGTGAGGTTGTACAAATCCTAGTGCCACATGTTACAGAGGGTCAGCAGCTATCTTCCCATCGTGATTACAAGTCGTAGCTCCAGAACATCTTTAGTCATGAGTCATGATTATAGTGTGGTCTTTCAGAATGTGCACATGAAATGGGGGGAAAATCTTCCTTTTTATGCCGTTCTTTTCCATTTTGTACACATTTTCCCCACAGGGGCCCTGATGTTGGCAACATTATAGCCCCTCTCCTATGTCTGACTTTCATTTAGCTGAACTATACGAGGCCCCTGAGTAAACATCACTGATGTTTACTGATCACAGTTCTGTAAAAACAACTGATTAGAGCCTCTTTGGCAGAATCAGCAAAGGTACTCTCAGCAACGTGTTTGATATTTTGTCCCTGCTGTCGACAGATCTCCCTAGGGCATCATGTCCTTTCCCTAATGGAACTATAGCTGTATCCATCTCTTCATGTGAGGAGGCTCCGCACAACCACCTGTTGCCCTCAGTGCTTCTTTGACCTGGACCTGGACCTGGACCTTACGGATCAGTGAGCTGATCTTGCATCCCTGACTGCCTCCAAATCCCATGGTGGCCCATACATAATCATAATAAGAACTCAGTGTTCTTTCACACATTTTGAGCAAAAGTAATACACCTAAATTTGCATGCAGTAAAAATAATGCGAATCCTCCTCAAATCTAATAAATGCAAATTATTCTCAATCCACTAAACCTATATTTGAGAGAAAAAGGAAATTCATCCAAATGCATGTTTATTTTAAAATCACTTAATATATGTGTGAAATTATTCTTTCCTTGTGCAAACTCTAGTAAATGCCATTATGATTAATATTATCAACATCACTTTGAGTTCAAGTTTCCTAATCTACTCTTTTGCACAAAAATTAACAAAGTGCCATTCTGACAAGGTTGGAAGTCCTTCATCCATAGAATAGATTAGTCATATTTACATAAGGTCAAAGAACACAACATTGGAATGGCATTTTTCCATTTACTTGACTACTTACTTTCCACGTAATTGATGTGACTATGTCCTTTTAGGGGTCAATGTGACCCTAAAAGATTTCAGCTGACTTACAAGAAAACAAAAGTGTATCAGGATTCAATTTAGGTGCGTTTAAATTAATACGCTGTTTTTTTTTTCTTTATTTCACTCTGTGTGATAAGATGCTGAGTGACCTGTGAGCTTTAGATAGAAGCTTCCCACTTTTGATATTCTCCCTTTTGTCAGCATTGTTTTTACTATATAAATGTCAAAGTAAATGAAAGGGAAATCCCCAATGGATAGAAGCTATTTCCACGTAAGCTTCAAGGACAAGTACCCACAGTGCACAAACATATGATTCCTTGTTAGTGTCCGCATGGCCTCTGCCATTGGGAGAACAAAGCTGGCTCATCACACAAGGAACTCGTGCTCCCATCTGAAGTAATAATAACTGGCACAAGTATAGCACTTTTATTTACAAATCTCTTCCACATACATTGTGTGAAATCTGCCCCAAACCCTATAAGCTGGAAATTTTAAAACTTAAAATCTCTTATTTTACAGCTGAGAAAGAAAATTAAGGGATTTGATTTATTAGGTCACATAGCACATTAATGGTGGAGCTAGGATTCAAAACTAGATATTCAGACTTCAAGAAAAGTCATCTTGCTAATGTCCTGCCCCCTCTTTAGAGTATCCACATTCCTGAGTATGAGCCTTAGTATCACCATGTGTAGTCATGTATCATTAGGTGCCTGCACGCCTGTGAAGTAGTAGGTCTGGAGGTCTTTCATGTAGAGAAGAACAAAGACACACACGTGCACACACCCCACTTTGGTAGAAGGAAAGAGATGATTGCCCCTTGAGTGGGCATACATGCTTATATGCACAAACACCACAAAATACTCTATTATAGGATAAACTTTCTAAAAACACATTTTTATAAATTGATATTTGTATTATTATGAAATGTTTTATTGAATTATGACTACAGTAAAAGTACAGTTCTATTTACCAAGTTAATGTTAAGAAGCCAATCAGCCTAAATTCCTCCCTCCACACACCACCTTTCCGTTAGCTATGTCCATGCAATTAAAGAATGTATCAAACGAAACTGAATTAAATGCAGCCAGAAAGAGAACACTCTTTATATTTCTCAGATTGATACATCATTTTCATTGTTTCCTTAGGAGAAGAGGATGAATAGTGTTTGCTCAACACTTTCCAATACAAAGAGAACTTTGGCATGAACCAACTAAATTAAAATGTAGTTTTATTATTCCTGTTTCCCAGATGAAGGCACCTGAGGTTCAGAGATGTTCAGTTACTGGCCCAAATCCTCGTACTCTTAGGTGTCACAGCCAGAATCCCAACACAAATGTCAACTCTTAGATTAATGTGACTTCCCTTTTACCACACCTGCCAGGAGCATCCCACCCAGAGAGAACGAGAGGCAAGGAAGTTGAACTGGGGGAACTGGGGAAGGCAGGTGTGACTCTTGCAAACCTGAAGCCAAGATGGAAACTGAATCCTGCCTGAATTTCCACTTCCGCTGCTGAGGTGCCTTTGTCATCTCAGTCTTGTCGTAAAACAAGGGGGATCTTGCCAAAGGAATAAATGGAAAGGAGATGCCAAGTACTCAGGAAGGATCTCTCTCAGGTCACATAAGGTCTGGAATGAAGGCACAAGAGTGGTGGATCAAAGACTTAGCCGAAGTGGCTTCAGTTGCTGCAATAATCTATCATCTCCTCTTCTCAATAAAGATGCACTCTAAGTAGAAAGTTGCTTCATATACAAATAGGTTCAGCACAACCTCCCTAACCACACACTTATTCCAATTCTTTCAACAAGATTATCACACCTAAATTACTTCATATACAAATTCTGAGACCCACACTTGTTTCTGAGATGTTCCTTTATAATGGGGCTAATTTTTCTTCACTTCCTAGAAAAGGATTCTATCCCACAATATACTACTTGGGTAGTTTTGAGAGAGTGTAAGGTAGAGATCCAATTCTCAGAGATAGACACAAGAAAGCTTATACTAAAATCAGGGCAAGAAGTTGAGGTGGGAGAATGGGAAGAGGGTAGAGGAGAATAGAAGTCACAGGGTATTAATAGAAGGTGTCCCTAATAAAACGCGAGTACACATGTCCAAGGTCAAATTCTAAAAAGAAAAAAAAAATCACTGGGAAAAATAAATCATTGGGGAAAAAAGTGAAAGAAGGCCTCATTACAATGATAATTTTGGCCTGAAATAAAATTAGAAGTGGAAAGAGCTAGCAGGACTTCACATACCACAAAGCCTAAATTAGCTTTCAGTTTGGGAGAAAGTGCACTAACAGATGCCAGGTTCAACAAAAATGCCTCTGGCAATGGCAGAAACAGTAACAAAAGCAAACTGCAGCTGACAAACAAACTGCTAGGTCATTAAACAAAGAAGCACACTTCTTTAGCACCAACACATTAAAAAAGACCAATGTCTATACACTAGGACATCAAAGGAACTTTCCACATGAAATGTTCCTTCATGAGATACATAGAACTACCACAAACCAAACTTATGATTTGAGTCCTAGAACTATAAAAATAAATAAATAAATAAAATTTGTAT
This sequence comes from Propithecus coquereli, assembly GCF_000956105.1. NCBI lineage: Eukaryota > Metazoa > Chordata > Mammalia > Primates > Indriidae > Propithecus > Propithecus coquereli. Next base: position 2,516,785 of record NW_012138302.1, on the reverse strand, counting down.
AATTCTTGAAGCTACCTAAGCAAATTATAAGCCTAAAATTTATTTAACCTGTCCAAGTATGATTTTTCTAACACATGTCGAGGAATATGTGAAATAATTTTTTTGTGGTAAGAAAATAGAAACCATTTTGTATAACTAGTAAAATGGTCATGAAAGAGATCAAAAGTATCTCATTGATTTATGGCCTCAAATATTTAATGAGCACCTATATGTATTAGGTTGTTAAATATGAAATGTCCAATTTTGAATCAAAAGTGTAGTTTATTATATCTCAAACAAGAAGCATTACAATTAATCAAAGTATGTGCCTAAACTACCAACACAGTTTTGTCATCTTAAGGGTAACTTGCTCGTGCCAGCAGCAAAGAAGCCTGGAGAGTGAGTGGCAATGAAATCATGAAAGGTCTTTTCCACAGCTTGTTGAGAATTGAATATTTTTCCTTGCAAGAAGTGGTCCAAAGCCTGGAAGAAGTGCTAGTCAGTTGGTGGAAGTTCTGGTGAATATGGGGGGATGACAGAGAATTTCCAAGTCCAGCTTCTGTAGTTTAAGCAGCATTGTTTGTGTGACATGTGGTCAAGCATTGTCTTGCAAGAGGATTGGCCTGTCTCTATTGACCAATCTTGGCTGCTTAATTGCAAGCATCCTCATCATTTCATCCAGCTGGTTGCAGTAGACATCCGCTGTAATTGATTGACCAGGTTACATGAAGCCATAGTGGATAATACCAGTGCTGGACCACCAGACAGACATTATTAGCTTTTTTTTGATGAATATTCACTTTTGGACTGTGCTTTAGTGCTTCATCTTTATCTAACTATTGTGCCAAATGCTTGCAATTTTCAAAAAGAATCCATTTTTCATCACACGTAACAATAGGGTGTAGAAATTGTTCACCTTTATGTAGGGACAGTAAAAAAAGGCAAGCTTCGAAATGATTTCTGACGCTCACTTAATTCATGCAGAACCCATCTATCCAGCTTCTTTACCTTGCCGATTTGTTTCAGATGGTCCAATATTGTTGCAGTAGTAACATCAAACCTTGCTGCTAATTCATGCATAAGTTGAGATGGATTCTCTTCCACTATAGCTTTCAGCTCGTTATTATACACCTTGGCCTGAGGTCACCCACATGGCTCATTTTCAAGAGTAAAATCCCCAGAATAAAATGTCTCAAGCCATCGATGTACTGTGTGTTCATTAGCCACATCTTTCCCAAACACTTCGTTGATTGTTTGAGCTGTCTGTGCAGCATTGGTTCCATGATGGAACTCGTATTTAAAGATAACATGAATTTTTGACTTATTCATGGTTTCGCAAAAATTGCTCTAAAAAAATTTGAAAGAAAAAAAAATACCAAAAAATTTGAAAGATAATCACAAGCCAAAGTGTGTATTTGAAAGACTAAGAATGTACCTTCGCAACAAAAATAAAACAAGAAGTGTCAGAGTGAAATGTCAGAGATATCAACTGTCAAACTTAGTACTTAAGGAAATCAGACATTTCATACTTAATAACCTTTAACACATGTTGATCTCTGTGCTAGACACTGGGAATACAAAAAGAAATACAACAGCTTTTAAAAAATGATTCATTTCCCTATACCCTATGTTGGTGGAGTCTGAATCAGCATTTGCATTTGGTTTGCAGCACCAGATTCTGATAAGCCAGGTAAGGAAACAGGAAAGTCCAGAGAATAGCATCACATGAGGGGCAGTTGCAGGAAGGAGAATGGTCAGCTTGAAGATCCTTTGGCAGCTTGCTCTCTTTGGGTGTTTAAAGAGCTGACTTATTAAAGAGTGGGTAGATGCGTTCCGTGGGGCTCCAGAGAACAAAACCGTAGACGTTATAGGGAGAGATAGTTGATCTAATAAAATTAAGGAACAGAATGGGCTAGCTTAGGAAGGCTTTCCGACTAAATAGTCAAATAAAGGCTGAATAACCAACTTGTCAGAAATATTCTAATGGACCTTTCAACTCTTACATAACATTATATTTAAATCTATTAATCTGAGATAGTAGAGGTAGTGGTTTTGGAAGACTCAATCTCATTGATTCTTTTTATACTGAAAAGCCATAAAATTACCATGTCATAACTTTAAAATTATGCTATATTATAATATGTACTTTGGGAATATTTTTTAATAATAAGATTGTGAATACAAATGGGCAACAGGGATATGAATAAATGCTAAACTTTATTAATCATCAGGGAAATATAAATAAAAACTAAAATGAGATATCACCTCACCCTAATTAGGGTAACTATTATAAAAAACACAAAAAGAAACAAATGCCAGCATGGATGTGGAATTCTTATACCTGTTAGTGGGAGTGTAAATTAGTACATTTATTAGTGAAAATAATGTGGAGGTTCCTCAATATAGTAAAAATAGAACTATCATATGATTCAGCAACTCCACTACTGGGTATTTATCCAAAGGATATGAAATCAGCATGTTGAAGAGATACCTGTACTCCCATGTTTATTGTAGCACTATTCATAATAGCTGAGATATAGAATCAACCTAAGTGTCCATCAATGGATGAATGGATAAAAGAAATGTGGTGTATGTGATTAATGGAATTCTGTTGAGATATAACAAAGAATAAAATATTGTGATTTGAAGCAACATGTATGGACCTGAAGGGCATTATGTTAAGTGAAATAAGCCAGACACAGAAAGACAAATACTGCCTAATCTCATTCATTTGTGGAATTTTAAAAAACTGATCTCATAAAATCTACTCTATTCTACTCTATTCACAGAGCAGTGTGGTGGTTACCAGATTAAAAAAAATAATAATAAGATTGTGAAAATGTAGATTTTTAGCAATCAATAAATACTTCTACCCTTAGGGATTAAGGTGGAATAGGTCTCTTCAGTCCCTTAATTTCCTGATGGAAATTTTGGGTCTCAGAAATTTTTTTTAAAGCCCATTTGTCATAGTTGTGTTACAAGTTTTCACTCTGAACAAAGATAAAGAATAAGGATAGCGAATCTCAGGGGCAGACCTGGGCATCCCTACATTTTAGGTACCACTAGGTACTGGAGGTACACTGCTTTTTAAGACAGAAATATCTTATTATCACTGGTTGGTCATGAAAGTCATGGCGGGGGCACCTTCTGCCCAAGTATGCATTATTTGTGTGAATGTTACCTATTTTAATAGAATGTCTGGTCAGCAGTAGTTATTTTGGTTCTGGGTATTACACGGCAGCTTTCTGTAGGCTATTAAATTGCTTTCCAAATCTGTTGAAGTTGCAGTTGTTATAGGATTAACTGGATCAGCAGAGTCTAGAGAATCTGAAGTTGAATCAGAATTGGATACCTCTGTTAGATAACCTTCATCCTCTTTGGAATCATCCAAAATTAAATCTTTCATACTCCTGTTTCTCCGTCTTACAAGAGATGCTCTAGTTCTTTATCACCAGGGCCTTCTTATTTGTTGTTTTTTGTTTTGTTTTGTTTTTGTTTTTTTTGACATTTTAGTTTCTTTCAGTTATTGGATAAATAAAAAGTACAGCAGAAACACACAAAATTGGGTAATGAGAATAATATCTATCAGAAATTAATGTAGTATAGAACCATACTGTTTGCATAGTGTGGTATTAGTGCAAAAACAGACATGCCTAAAACAGAGGAAAAGTTTAGAATGTGATAAAGGAAATACTCCCAAAAAGTAGTAGTGGGAAAACTGGCTAACGACTTGGAAGAAAAAAGTTAGATTCCTACTTTTTGCCATTATAAATTTCATCTAGATTAAAGAATTATATATAAAGAAATTAAGCCACACTGATAGTAGGAGAAAATAAATATTTTATATGACATCATAGTAAAAAAGTCTTTCAAGGCATAACACCAAAAGCAAGAACGTAAAGTATAAGACTCATAAATGCAATTACCTAAAAATTAGGCTATTCCATATGACAACAAAGGAAATAATCAATTAAATGCAAACAACAAACTGAAAAGTATTTACAACATATATGTCATGTGAATATATAAGTAGTTCTTAAAATGAATATGAAAATAAGAAAAAAACTATCTTCCCTAAATAGCCTTAAGCCATAAAGAAATAACAAGTAAAGAAGAAATAAAAAGGGCCAGTAAATATTATAAATGCTCAAAGGCGTTAATGATCAAAGAAGTAAAACTTATAAAGAGAAGGAAATGTAGTATTCACCTATTAGTGTAGTGAAAAAAGATAATACCTATTGTCTAAGAAGCTAAGAAATAGGAACTTTCATACTCTGCTGGTGGGAATATAAATTTTTAAAACATTAATCATTCAATCAATTCATTAAAATGTTTAAAAATTTTTCTGGCATGCAGATTGCAAAATGTATTGAATTGATTAATATGTGTATATCCTTTATCACAGAAATTCTCTTTCTATGAATTTATCCTAAAAAATAGATAAATATAAAAGCATAAAATGAAATAGCAGTCATTAAGAATAGCAATATAGGTATACACTATTTTCACGGAGAGATATTTATGTGGTTTCTAATGTTTTCCTGTTTTAAAGGGCACTGTAATAAATATGCTTCTGCATATATTGGTGTATTTATTCACAAAGAGAGAGATTCCTTCTTAGGGGAGATTAGTCATTCCCCATGTCTTGACCTTCTCTATAAATAGGTGACTCATTTGCCTCACACAATTTCAAATCTTCTCTCCTTTCATCCATTTCTCTTTTTTTTCATAATTATTCCTACCTTGAGAATCCCCTTTAATCTATTTCCATCTATCTCAAATAATCTAATCTGCAATTAATGATGCAATTAGTGTGCTAACCAGCGCCCACCTGGACCCACAGCCATCAGGTGGGGAGCCAAAGAAAGGGACCATTTAGAGCAGCAAACCAGTTCAACCACACGTGCAAATATGGGAAGAACACCTCTGCCATGATGTCTGTCATAACTTCAGACAATTTAAAGGGCATGTTGAAAAAGTAGCGCCATTCTCTCATGTAAAAACCAGCTATTAGAGCTTAGAGATGAATTGTTGCAATTTCTTATATTTAGACACCATTCTCCCAAGATTTTTAAGTTTAGGTATAAGTCCCTCAATTTCAGTTATAACTGTTAGCCAACAATTATTTTTAGCTATCTCTGGTGGAGGGACATGGAGGATTTGGGGAAAGTGTGAGAAATGGAAAAGGTAAGGAAGGCTTACTGACCTTTCCACACTAGCCAGAAAACATCTCAGTGCCTGAGATTGAGGCTAGAGATTGCCACTCTGCTCTCACTTCTAACCTCCACTTTACTTCACCTGAGTCTGCTACCTACACCCTGGCAATGAGAACTTTCATAACTGCAGCGCCTTCCCCTGGTCTCATTCAATCCTCTTTGCCTGGTCTTTGCCAAAATGCCAAATCCCTTAATCACCTTGTATATCATTTGCAGATTGAGTCTTGTTTCCTAGTGCTGCCTTTCTTGCAGAACAAGAAAGCTCCTTCTGTATCCATCACTTTGAAGAGTCTTTTGGAAAATGAGGGTTAGGGGTAAGGAATACCTAAAATACACAATACTCATAAGTGTCCTGATATTGACAGTACATTTCACCATGGAAAACCAGTTGTAGAGAAAATGTTGCTTCTCTGAGATGTCTTCTTTAAAAAAGGAAAAGTATCAAAATATCATATTGTACATTACAAATATATACAATTTCTGTCAATAGAAAATTAATTAATAAAAAACAAAAGAGGATCAGCATAGAAGAAACAAGTGAGACACAAATATATCTGAATCTTAAAGTCCAGCAACTGGGTTCTCTCTTCCTGGGCCTCATCCTGTTGAAATTCTCCATCTCTTAGTTTCTCTTTCTCTGAAATCCTTATTCTCCTCTTCCTCTAAGACAGAATTCTTGTCACATTTGTCTGGTAAGTCTAGTCCCTAACACAGAGCCTGGCATGCAATATACACTAAATAGTGTTTGATGTATGAATTAATGTGAAGGAATAAGCAAAGTTTCCTCTTGAGTACGTCATGAGAAGATAAGGAGCAAATTTTAGAAAGATAATTATAAAAATTTGTACATCTAGTAAGAAGCTCGGTTATATCTAGAACCCAGATTCTTTTCCCTGTAGCCAAAGGGATATATGTTAGGGCAAGACTCATGTGCCTAAATTTATATTAGACCCTGCGGCTAGTCTCAAAGATAATCAAAAACACAGACTATGCCTAGGAGGAGATGGTAATCTAATGAGACAAGTACATTACAAACGCATACATGATACAGACACAAAAGTAAATAGAAGACTGTATAGAAGAATGTGATTTCAGATTTAATAGGAGGTTTTGAGAATGACTGGGAAAGCAGATAACTAACAGGCTTGAGAGATGCTCCACGATGTGTACCACTTTGGCCCTGCTCCTTGGCTGTTTTCCACCACAATCAGTCATCTGGCAACCTTGCAAGATCTTAATAAAAATAACTCATAAGATTTAGTCACATAAGAAAGGCCATCAAAATGAGGGATTACAAATGTTTTGAAAGGGTCACAAACTAAGCATCTAGAATATACTTTTTAAAAATTGTCTTATCTCTTTCATCTTCAAAAAACACCAGAAAGATCCTGTCACAACCCTGACACTCTCACTCCATCCCCCCAAATCTGTTAATACTACCTTGTGAAATCTGTACCATTGTCAGGAGTCGGATGCACTCCCACAGGCTTTATTTCTTTTCCCCTTTCTTGGAGGAATAACCTTTTTCTAATCTTGTTATACACATTTCCATGCTTTCTAATCTAGTTTATACCAGATGTATTTTTGCCTGCAATTACATCAGATTTCATGACCTAAAGGACCATAAAAGGACATAATTACACTATTTATGTAAATTATACACTCAAGAGATTATGTAAAACTCATCACAGCTCACAAAGCCCACTTACACGTAGTCGTTATTTTAAACTTAAGATCATTCTATGACTTGTTTGGGTAGATAATGGTATTTTTTTTTCCCCATTTTAAAGAGAAGAAAATTGAAGTTTAGAAAGGCTAAGAGAAATTCTTAAGGTTAACATAACATGTAAATGGTAAGTAATTCTTTAAAACCATGTGTCTGCCTCTAAAACAACAATTACCGTGTTCCTATGTATGGGACGTGCAATTGAGAAAAAGGGAGAGAGGTGGTAGCTCTTTCTTCGTGCCCTAACACAGCAGTCTGGAGGTCAAGTGATGTACTAAACTCAATGTACCATCATAGCAAGAACTCCATTAATAACCCTTTACTTATCATTCTACTTTCCCCACTAGAAAATAAGGACTGGCTAAGTAATTTGCAAGAAGCAATACCCTGTTCTTAGGGTTTTCCGATTGCAAAACTGGAGAGAAGATTTTAAAAATACATTCTCCTGAGATTTTATTATTAACTCTTTAGGTATCCTTTTTAATTTTTGATGATTTTGTTTCTCTCATGCCCTCAGAAATCCAGTGTTTCTTAGTACTGTCATTAACCTGGGCAACCTACCAGATCCACCTTCCCTAGGAAGGAATGCTACAAACCTCCCTTTTTTTGCCATTTTCCCATTATACTAGAAAGAGGCAAATAAATGAATTCACACTAAGACATCAACGATAGTAGTTTGAGGGATGGCTTTCTCTTTTCATGGCAAAGGTATTTCTTCTGTGAATTTTTTTTTTTTTTTTTTTTTGAGACAGAGTCTCACTGTGTTGCCCGGGCTAGGGTGCCGTGGCGTCATCCTAGCTCACAGCAACCTCAAACTCCTGGGCTCAAGCGATCCTCCTGCCTCACCCTCCCGAGTAGCTGGGACTACAGGCATGCGCCACCATGCCCGGCTAATTTTTTCTATATATTTTTAGTTGTCCAATTAATTTCTTTCTAATTTTAGTAGAGACGGGGTCTCGCTCTTGCTCAGGCTGGTTTCGAACTCCTGAGCTCAAACGATCCGCCTGCCTCGGCCTCCCAGAGAGCTAGGATTACAGGCATGAGCCACCGCGCCCGGCCTCTGTGCATTTTTAATTGGGTCATTTCAGACATCAGTGACATGGCGCAAGGATAAATATTTGGAAATGGTTAGTCTTTCTAGCAACCGCTAGCCTAAGCCTCACCATAACTATTAATTAGATAGATATTTTCAAGTCTACCACCCTAGGTTTAGATTAATAATTTGTTTATATTGCTTTTAAAATAAAGAATGCCATTTTTTAAAATGTTCAGACTCTTAACACTGAAATATTGTCTTAATAAAAATAATAAACTGTCATTGACAAATTACTTTTCCATTCAACATGTTGTAAGAGAAACTGTAAAAGACAGAGTAAAGGGACTGATCCTGGAAGTCCCCAGCAAGCTCAAGGGAAATAAAATGGCCTCTTCCTCTCAGTCATTTTAAGCCTTGCTTATATTAGCTTTTAGAAAATGCACAAAGAAAACAATATTTCAGAGAAGGGTCTGACTGGGGATAAATTAGTACATTTCTTAGAACTCTGGCGCCCTGTGAATGACAGCATATGCTACCGTGAACCCTGAGTTCCATTTCTGAACCAGTGTCCAGCACAGCCTCTGAAGCCATCTGCTTCAGCCCTGAAAATAACCAGAGATGACTGAACTATTGGAACTTTTTTTCCTACTGTTTTTATTAGAAAAACATTTCCACCCTAATCAATCTCTGTGTTTTACCTCAAGCACGAATTTGACAAATGTCCCAGGTTTGATTCTTTAGTACACACAGTGTACTCCATATCCCCAGGTAAGTGATACTTGACATTGGAGAAGTTTCAGTGCACATGCAACAGAATCCTATCAAGTCGCATTTGCTTTGCTCTCTGTTCACAGGAGGGACAGAGACGCGTGCTAAATAAAACCCCAAGGGCCTAGAGACAAAGAAGCCGTGAGGTGGGATTTTCCTTGTCTTAACGCTTTCGGCATCCTCTTTACTCACTTAGATGCTTCAGGTGATATAATTTTCCTATATCCTGTTTATTGTGTTTTCTTGCCTCTTTAAATTGTTCTCTGTGGCTCTCCTGATTGTCTGTATCTGATGGCTGAGGTGCGTCATCTAAAACATGTGCTCAGACAAGTGGTGAAATCGGAACATCTGAAAACACAAAAATATTCCTGGCAGATTTGTGTTTCAAAGAGGATCTTCTTTGTTCCAATTAAGCAAGACTATTTGAAGAAAGATGGCTAAAACATTGTTTTCATAGAGACTTTTTTTAAAATGTCTTAAATAAAGCAAAAAAAGAAAAGAACATGGGGGTGATATGGAAAGACATTACTTACTAAGTCATTGCATTTAGAAATCTTGGAGACACATATTGAATTGCCTTGTTTCTGAACTGGATAGTAGCTCTGCAAAAATCCTCCTGTGACTTTTTTCATTGCCTTCATTCAATTTTATATTGTTTTGAAGGTCCAGGCAGAGAGGATATGTAATTGGATATCTGGTGAATGCACAGGAGTGAAATTGTGTCCAAAGTTATTAGCTTATCTTAGTTTGAAGAGCAGGGAGAACATTTTATTTCATCTAACTTTTTATAGCAATCAATTAATCCTCTGCTTCAAGGATGATGAGTGCCTTTATTCATTCTCATGGAAACATTGACATCTAGTGGGTCACTGCATTAATGCAGGGCAGCTCAAAGGCTGGGGAAAAGCCCCAAGTCTTGGAGGATGTTCAGCATAGTATACACCCTGATTAACTAATTTGGCCCTTTGATCTCACTAGCTAGCTCCTGCTTTTAATTGTGGATTTTAAAAATGATTCAAAAAAAATTTTAGAAAATAAAATTAACATACCTAACCAATAACTTTCATACATCCTGTAAGTAAATTCTTAAGAATTGTTTTAGCTGAAGATCTAATTGTTGTTTGTAGGAACTAAAATTCATAACAGTTTACTGAGGTTACCAATGATAGAAACAAATTCTTAGTGTTTGGAGACCTACATAGTCTGGCACAGTAGTTCTTAAACTTTTTTAGATGAAGTGCTTTTAAAAGGGAGATGTAATGCACGTTTGGCTTACTAGGACCTGCAAGTCCTGTAGCCTTCGGCTGACAGCCATTGGAACCACAAAAGACTAATACATTGATTACAAAAACACTGAACTTGAGCAAATATTTCAGTTCTGGGGGGCAGGAGATGTGATAGATCTTCTTTGTGCTGCAAGACATTTAATCTGTGTTCACCTTTATACTTTGTACTTCAAAAAGCTCCTTCAAAGCAAATTGCCTGGATTAACTTCCTGTGGTCACACTAGGAGAGAAAAGCTTACAATGCCTGCTTCCTGGCATGCAATTCTCCTGGAGTGCAGGGGTATGAGGCTCGGGAGGGGAGTGCGAGTACATACTTGATTACCACCATCCAAGATACCCCATAAATGTAGCGCTGGATCATCTGACCTTCATCCTTCCCCCCACCCCCACCCCAGGCTGCTGGAGATTAAGAAACAAGAAGCCTTCTTTAGTAGTGCCCTTCCCCCAAGCCCCAAAACACTTAGCTGTGATAGAAGAATCTCCTTGGGAATCCATTTCTAGTTGATAAGAGTGGGAGGCAGTTTCCACATCTTTGAAAAAATCTGTTTATTTCTGATGTATCCTTTATAAATGTGGGACTATCTAGTTCTTTAACCCTTCCATATATCTTTCCTTTGAAATGGATAAAGTAATGACTTTAAAAGCATTCTTTACTATTCTAGAGAGTTTTCCCTTCCAACCCTTGGCTCAAACATTTAACCAAGCTAGAAATAATTGTCACATGAAAGCAACTGGGTTTGGTACAACAGAATTTTTGATGAGGATAAAGAGAAAGAGACATGAATGTCCATGGATGGTAAAATGTTTCCTCCAGAGTATCCTGATGAATCTAAAAGAAAGGTGCACATGTTTTCCAATTAAGAAAATGCCTGCCGAGCAGTGGGTAATGCCATATGTCTGAGTCTCTTAAATAGAAATGAACAGTCAGAAGCTTTGTGCTAAAAAAGAAAAGAAAGAGATTGCTATTGCTTGTGTCCTGGTAATAAGGACTTCCAAATATCATCACTGCAGTTCTATTACTTCCACTATTATCTTAAGTGTACTTGGACTATTTATTGGCGATGTCCTAATTCTATAATTAATCTAAGCAAATTTACCCTTTTCTACTCTGCCTTTAAAAACACCATTTTCTCATTCAAAAGGAGAACCAAGTAGATTCCCAGCATAGTTTTAAGTGATTTTTAATCTTCAGTAATAAAGTCCTGTGCTTCATACTTCACCACCAGACTATCAATTTCTCCTCACAAACCCTTGAGGGATGAAATCAAAAGCCTTTTGAAAATCAGAATAAACTCCATCTACTGCTTCACCTTTTTCTTATTCTTTTCTGAGCAATTTGAAAGACTTGCTCAATAAATGTTAAATGAATAATAAAGGTCAGAGAAAGGTCATAATTTCTTTTGAAAGAGGCACATTCTCTTAAACCCATCAAACTAGAATTTTCTAACTAGAGGGGAAATATGTAGCCTCATTAAGAAAGAATTCTCCTTTCATTTTCTACTCGGCACAGAATCATATTGTGCTTGTGTAGATATTTATATAGAACCATATTAAAAGAGTTCTTTAACTCAACCCTTTGATATGAAAAAAATGATAGAAAGGTTTATTGCAAACCCATAATGAAAACTAGACATAGCTTACAATATATAGGACAATTAACAAAGACTATTGGGTAGGTCCAATACCTCTTTGCTAAAGGCCAATGCAAATCCTTTACCAGTGAAGTTAAGGAAATGAGTTAGGATTCTGCCTAGGGCCTTCTTGGTGGGTGCCATCTTGCTATTGCTCCATTAGGGGTTGTGCCATGACCTTTAACATGCAGACAGGAACTTTGCTTAGGTACTGCTTAAGATAACAAAAATAATAGATAATGTTAGAGTATACTATGTAATTTTATAAGTATGATATAAATAATATCCTTCATCCAGGGTTTACTGTGGTAAGTTTTTAATAAATGCTGCATTGTTAATATTGTGTTTAGCTCTCCCCTAGAAAAACATAAGCTTTATGGAGACAGAGACATCTTTTTCTGATTTGAAATGGATAAAGTAATGGTTTTAAAAGCATTATTTTCTATTCTAGAGAGTTTTCCCTTCCAACCCTTGGCCCAAATACTTAACCAAGCTAGAAATAATTGTCACATGGAAGCAACTGAACTTTTGATGCAGATAAAGAGAAAGAGACGTGAATGTCCAACTGCATCACCAGTGCCTGGAACAGTGCCTGCTATGTAACTTGTTGAATGAATGAATGAGTAAATATTGGAGGTGTTTTGACAGATGAAAGAACAAAGGCTCAGCAATGTTGTCTTGCCTCAAAGTTATCAAAGAACAACTCCCTTATCCAAGGTCCCACAGCTAGTACATTTTGGGGTTGAGGTTTAACTCAGTTCTACCTAACTTCGAAAGTCAAAGGATATATTTCAAAGTAATGAAGTTTGTTGATACAAAAAGCATTGCTTTTCTCCAGATGTAATCTGTGAATTGTCAGCCTGTGTCTCTCATGTGAGTGAGACACTTGACTTCTCAGTGTTCTGCACAGCAGACTCGATTCTCTCCTCTGCTATTAGGATGTTTGGAAGCATTTTAAAGTCCTTTGTTGAAACACTCTTCCTACTTGGTGCCCAGCTGAATGTGCTCACCCATTTGTGCAGTTGACATTCTTATATATCACCATTAAACACCATCTCACAGAAATAGCTCAGGGCATTATATAATTTTTCATGCCAGATATCATATAGGTTTTATTGGATCCCTCTGTTCTCTCAGTTACTTACATTCTTTACATTGGATTTTTTTTTTCACAACTTTTCTTGCTCTTCCACAAACTAGCTTCTTATCTTCAACTATTTCGAAAGATACAATCTACATTCAGACACTGAATGATATTCAAACCAAAAATCTTGTGTTCAATATTATGACTTAAGCAAAACACTAGGAAGCAGTAAAGAATATTTTTCCTGGGCAAATTTGTTTATGGGCTCCCTGTCTTCTCCCCTCCTGCAGTGAAACGTGGAAGAGGCCCTCCTATGTAGCCCTCCTGTGTAGTTGGGTCCTGGCTGACCCTTTACTGCCGTGTGATTTGGGGCAAGTGCTTTATCCGCACAACTTTAATTCTTTCAATGTGAAAAACCTACCTTCGGGGCTATTGTTATCATTGAAAAATTTTAAATTGTTTTATTCAACATTCAACTTATAAAATTCAAAAACACAAAAGAACATTTAGTGAGAAGTAAATCTTCCATCCACCCCCATCCTCCAACCCTGAAACCAACCACTGTTTCTTATGTATCCTTCCAGAAAAATCCTTTGCATATTCAAGCTAATACAATGTTTATTCATTTTTTAACATCAAAAGTAGTTTCTTATACATGATTTTCACATTTTTTCCTTATCGATTTTTTAAGGTCTTTCTATGTATGAGAGTTCACCAAAAGCTTACTCATCCTTTTGAAAAACTGTGAGATTATTTCTGTACCTTACAAAATTATTTAAAAATAAATTTGGAAGAACAAACAGGTGAAAATATTCAAACTAACAATAATAATAATAATAAAACTAATAATAATAAAGGGATAGTTGGCCTACTCAGCTATCTGAATCTCCAAATATACTCTAAAACATTAAGCAAAAGAGTTCAATACTAGTGTAAGCTTACAAACAACACACAAAAAAGATCTCATGTATATAAAGATTTGGCAAATGATAAAATCAATATAATAAATTGGATATTTGGAAAAGGTTAAATTAGATCAGTATTACATTCCAAATATATTTCAAATGTATTGAAAAGTTAAATGTAAGAAAATGAAATCATAAAAAAGAAAAAAGAAAATACCTCTTATTTATTTTGCAGCACAATTCACAATAGCCAAGATATGGAATCAATTAAAGTACTCATCAACAAACGAATAGATAAAGAAAATGTGGTACATATACACAATAGAATATCATTCAGACATAAAAAAGAATGAAATCCTGTCATTTGCAGCAACATGGATGGAACTGGAGGATATTATGTTAAGTTCAAAAAGCCAGACACAGAAAGACAAATATCACATGTTCTTACTCCTATGTGGGAGCTAAAAAAAAAGTTGACATCATGGAGATAGAAATACAGTTAGATAGAAAGAATAAGATATAGTGTTAAATAGCACAGTCGGGTGACTATAGTTAACAAGTTATAGTATATTTCAAAATAGCTAGAAGAGAAGATGTGGGAAGTTTCCAACACATAGAAATGATAAGTGTTTGAAGTGATGGATATGCTAATTACCCTGCTTCATCATTACATATTGTATGCATGTATCAAAATATCACATGTACCCCATAAATTTGTACAATTATTTGAAAAAATGCTAAATCTGAAAAAAATGTAAACATCTACCTGAAATTTTCAGCTAGTAAGGTTTTTTAAGCATAAAATAAAAATTAATAAACATAAAGAAAATATATGATAGATTTGACTATGTAAATAGTAAACATTTTATTACATCAGAAAATTAATGAGCAAATTAAAAAGCAAAATTCTGAAACATGTGGTAGACAAATGGCTGGCAACCTTTACCTAGAAAGAGATCTCACTAATGGTAAGAAAAATGTAAGCCACCAAATATAACTGAAAGCAAAGTACATGAGGTGGCAATACACTAAAGAAAAACATACATATTGCCAATAAACATTTTTAAAAGTTGTCCAACTTGCCAATAATGCAAAATGGTAAATACTGTCAAAAAGAACAATGAAATACCATTTTATCATCTGCAGAGTTGGGAAAGATAATTAAATGCACATCCTCAGTACTAGCAAATGTTCAGTGAAATAGATGTTCTCATATGCTTACCACCATTCTGAAGGGTAATTGGATATTATGATTCAAAAGCTTTAAAGTGGTGAATTTTTTATCTTGTATTTTCATTTGTAAGAATTTATTCTAATAAAATAATCAAATGTGTACAAAAAATTATGTACAAGGATATCCATATAACATGATGAAAAGTTCCAAACAACTTACACGTCCATCGGTAATATGCTAGTAGATACATATTTTGCTATATTATACACCTACTAAAATCACATTTTACAGAAAATGTAATGACAAGAGAAGTTTCTCAAAAGATATAGTTAAATTTAAAAATCGCATTATAAAACATCATATATTATATAAATCCAATTTAAGCATATGTATAAACATATAGATATCTTCTGTAAAACAATAAGCTTTTACACAAACTGTTAACATTTTTCAGGGTGAATGATAAAGAATTTCTTTTACATTTTGTACAGAAAAGTATTATCTTTATAATTAGGTAAAGTCAACAAATGTTATTTTTAAAATTAGAATCAGAGCAAACATCTATGACTCAGATATTTATCTAATATTATTCAAGTGTCACATTATTTGTACGAGCCCTTACTGAATGTTGCTTCGTTATAAATTTTCTTTTAAAAACAAACAAATATTATTTCAAAGCATTTTCAGGAAATCTCTAAGCTCTAAAATTAAAGTCCAAAAGTATCCCCTGGGAGGGTCTAAGTATAATTAATGTTTCTGCTTAGCTTTGAAGCAGCTGTTTAGATGTTTTTCAAAAGTAACTGTTGTGTACACAAACACAGCTAAAGCTCAATTAAGAAGTTGGCTTCAGTTAAAATGCCAGTAAGGGAGAGAACGAAGATAAAAAGACTAGGATGGTTCATGTTGTTACCTGTAGGCAATAGCCATGGGATTTGCTAGCCTAAGTTGGTGTTTCTGCCCCAGCCCACGATAGCTAGGATATCACGTTAGAGTTCCACCCTTGGCACAAAATCAGGAATGAGGCTGATAATCTAGGTCATGAATTCATTTTGAAACAAATCACAAGTTTTTACCAACTAATTTTTCAGTTTCTTTTCACTTTTTTTGAGAAAACCCATGATTTAGTTGCATTACTGGAATTGGCGACAGAGCCAGTCATGCACAAGAAACCATTACTAATGTGGTTAAGCATCCTTAAATCTGTTTCTATTTCACATCTTTCACTTTATTAGGACAATCAACTCCACTCTGATTTTCCAGTACTGCTCATCAGGGTTCAATTCTCCGAAGCAAATAAAACTGAGGTCTCCACTATCAAGAGATCCTCCTGGTCTTCTGCTGATACCCAGTTACCTAAAAATTTACCAGTACTGAGGTTAGTAATGCTTGCCAGCCCATTTTACATCAAATATTAATATTTCTTAACTGGTATTTCTTCATTGACTGATATCTGATAGCTGGTATCAGTATCTGTCAACCAAAATATGCTGTGGTAGATTCCTGCTTAAAAATGGGGAAACGTAGATTTTGGCAGACCGAAGCTGGCACTGAGAACACAAGAAAAGCCAGATAAAATGTGGTAATCACCTATTAGAAGTCAGCACACTGCTGTGGCAGAAATGAAAATTAGGAGGGCCATAACTCTAGAGAGGGAAGAACACAACAGAAATAAATACAATTCTGCAGTCACTTTTACCCTGGGGACATTTGCCAATTTTGTGCATGAGTAAAAGGATGAATGTAATGATTCATTTTATGTGTCAACTTGTCTGGGCTAAGGGATGCCTAGATACCTGATAAAACATTATTTCTGGATGCGTCCGCGAAGGTGTTTCTGGAAGAGATTTGCCTTCGAATCAGTCAGTAGACTGAGTAAAGAAGGTCCATCCTCACCAATATGGGCAGACATCATGCAATCCATTGAGGGCCCAAACAGAACAAAAAGGTAGTGGAAGTTAAATTATTTCTCTCTTTTTTTGATCTGGGACATCCATCTTTTCCCACCTTCAGACATTCGAGCTCTTGGTTCTTGGGCCTTTGGACACCAGGCGTGATACCTTCCTATGCCTCTTCTCATGACTTTGGACTTATTGGAAGTTACACCATCAGCTCTCCTGGTTCTCAAGTTTTCAGACTCAAACTGAATTATAATGTTGGATTTAGATTATATATATGGAGCATGTATATATATCATTTCTGTTATTTATTTATATCATGGGTACTGTTTATCTGGAGAACTCTGACTAATACAATATAAATACAAATTTTATACTGAGAGAGGGATGCTACAAAAGGACAGGGGAAAAAAACTAAGTTTTGGTGAAGATATGGGAAGTCTAAGGCATATTGCTAGGTTGGCTCTCATGACAATTATCAAATTCTTGAGCAATAACAGGCCAGAAACTAAAATCTAAACAGAAAGCTTCTAAAAGACTAAGTAACATTTTGACAGTATCATAAAAAGATATCATTAAGCAAGTAAAACAACAACCCACAAACTCAGAGAAAATATTTGCAACACATACCCTCAACAAAGATTTATGACCACAGTATACAAAGAACCTCTACAAATCAATAAGAACACATGATACAATCTAATTGCAGAAAAAAATAGGGAAAATACATGAGAGAGTGCTTCACAAAAGAACACATTCATTTGGCCTATAATCATAAGGAAAGGTTCTCAGCTTCATTTAAGCATCAGGAAAATGAGAAGTCAAATCATAAAGCAATATTACTACATACCAAAAGTGGCTAAAATAAAAAAGTGCAATAATTCCAAGTATTGATAAAGCTGTAGAGAAACTGGAACACTTATACATTGCTGGTGGAAATATAAGTTAAAAAAATGCTTGGCAGTATGTACTAAGGCCAAGCTACGTAGATCTTCGACCCAGCCAGCTATAAACTCTACAAAAATGCATAAGTATTCTCTAAAAGACATGTACAAGAATGTTCATACCAGTATCATTCATAATACCCGCATAAAGGAAGCTCCCCAAATATCCAACAACAGTAGACTAAATAAATAAATAGTGGCATATTTATACAATGAAAACTATTTGGCAGTGAGAATGAACTGTAACTATATGCAACAACACAGACACAAGTCACAAATATAATGTAGAGCAAAAGACACTAGACTCAAAAGAGTGCATATGTTATTTTATTAATGTAAGTTCCCAAAACAGGCAAAATTAGTCTGTGGAGTCACAATTCAGCACAGTGGTTACTCTTAGAAGCCTAGAAAATGTAAGGGGGCAAAGGAGCCCTTCTGGGATCACGGTGAGGTTCTGTTTCTAACCTGGGTGCTGTTTTACATCAAGGGATGTGTGTGTGTGTGTATGCGTGTGTATGAAAAGGAGCTGCTATTGGCTATCCCTAGATAACTGCCTTAGGCTGAGAGTAATATCAAAATCTCAGTCAATATTCAATTCATCTTTTAGACATACACAGTGGGTACATTTTTGTCTATCAAACTATTAACAGATATTAAATAAATACCTACTTGCTATGCTAGTGGGAAAAACTTAAGTAGAGGATATAT
>NW_012138302.1:2494899-2496323 GCF_000956105.1 Propithecus coquereli | reverse complement strand
GTGTTTTCTGCCCTTCCTTTTAATTAATTGGCAGTTCTCAATATATTCTATGTAAGAATCCTTTATCAAATATATGTATTACAAATATCTTCTCCCAGATCTGTGACTTATATTTTCATTCTCTTAATGAAATATTTTCATGAACAGAAATTCTTAACCTACTAATTCATTCTTGATGGTTAGTGTTTTTGTGTCTTTTTAAGTGCCTATTAGGCACTAATATACTTTCCTATTTTCTTCAAAATATTTGCTATTTTAACTTTAAAATTTCAATCGATTATTCAAGATTTATTTTTGTTTATAATGTGTGGTAGAGGTCAAGATTCATTTTTCTCATATGAATATGCAGTTAACCAAGCACTTGTTGAAAAGAAAAACCTTTCTCCCACAATACTACTTGTAAATTTGTCATAAATCAAGTGACTACACATATGTTAGCCTGTTCCTGGAACTTCTATTCGGCTCCATTGGTTTGTTTGTCCTGGTGCCGATACTACATTGTCTTATTTGCCGTAATTTTGCCATCTGACATTGTTAGTGTTCCAGGTTTCCTCTTCTTCAAGAATTGGCTTTAAGATTTGACTGTTTTGACCACTCCTATTTCCAAATACATTTTAGAATCAGTTTATCAATTTCCACAAAGTAACCAGCTGGGATTTTGGTATGACTGTTTGAATGAATTACATCAATTGATTTTTAATGTTAAACTAAACTTGCATTCCTCCGATAAACCCTGCTTGGCCATGATGCATTATCTTTATTTATTACTGGATTCCATTTTATCATTTTTATTCTTAAGGATTTTTGCATCTATGTTTGTAAGGAATATTGACCTATAGTCTTTTTTTTCTCTGTAATGTCTTTTTTTTTTTTTTTGCATTTGGGTACTATTTGCTTTATAAAATGAATTGGAAGTATTCCTCCTCCTTCTATTATCTGGAGGACTTTTCATAGCATGCAAACATTTGGTAGAATTAATCAGTGAAGCCATCTTTGATGGGAGTTTTCTTTTTGCTTTAATAGATATAAGACTATTTAAGTTATCTAATTTTTCTTGAATTAGCTTTGGTAAATTATGACATTCTATGAATTTGCCCATTTAATCTCTGCCATCAAATTTATTGTAGTAAATATGTTCATAATATTTCCTGATTAATAGCTTCAAGGTCTGTATAATCTATAGTGATGCTGTTTTTTCCCTGATATTTGTCATCTGTGTCTAGAAGTTTAACAGTTTGATCTTTCCAAGAACCAGCATTTGACTTCATCGATTTTCTCTATTTTTTAAATTGCTTCTTCTTTAGATCTTAACTTTATTATATGCTTCCATTTTCTTGCTTTGGATTCACTTTGCTTTTATTTTGCTATTGTCTTAGGATAGAACATTAAATTACTGAGTTCAAAATTTTCTTCTTTTTAAATAT
>NW_012138302.1:2475679-2494849 GCF_000956105.1 Propithecus coquereli | reverse complement strand
GTGTGTGTGTGTGTGTGTGCCTTTTCTCCCTCACCTCCTACCCCTAAACATATATATCTGTATTTTTTTTTTCTTTTAAGAGTGGGCTAACATTAATTTTGTGCAATCTTGAATCTTTAGAATTTTCAGCTAATTCAATTTGGCTCCAGCCACCAAGATATCCTTTGAAGATAATATTTCCATTTCACAGAATATGACCGTAATACTTGGAAATAGCAAGACTAGGTCCTGAAAACCCATAAACTTAGAACAGCAGGGAATAGGAATGATCCTATTGTAGGATTCTATGATCTCGTTAAGTCTTGTCTGAAACAATCACCTTCTTAACCACCAGTGGAATCAATGCTCTGCTGGGTCCTTGCCATGACCCACAAATGACTGAGTATACAGATTCCTTTGACTTTCCCCTTCATGCCACAGGTTCTGCTCCTCCTCAAACCCCACCATTGTCAGATTCCACTACCATTCTGGCCGAGATATATTCTGGTTTGGAAAGCTGCTGTCACTGGACTAGGCCACTAGCTTATCTTGTTCTCCACATGCATGTACCATTGCTGGCCAACTGATACCCAGATGCCACTCACAGATATTCTGATTCAATTGGTCTAGATACTAGGGCAAGACCTGGTTTATCATTTTGTGCACTACTTCTTCTTTCTCTTCTTTTTCAAAGAATCTAGTTAAATATGTATTTAGCCAAGTGAAGTTGTCCCACAGCTCACTGATACACCACTCACATTTTTTTCAATTTTTAAAAACTCTGTTTAATTTATTATAGTTTCTACTGATATATCTTCAAATTACTAATTTTCTTCTGCCTTGTCTAATCTGCTATAAATCTCAGCCAATGTATTTTTTATATAACACTGTAGTTTCCATCTTTAGAAATTTATTTTGGGTGTTCTTTATATACTTCATATCTTGGTCTCCCAGGACATCCAACTCTTGTCTCCTCAACTCACGGCAACTATCAGGCGTTGCCTGCGTCCTTCTCCCCATGCTGTAGCCTCAAAACTCATGAGGCAGTTACCTGGGGCAATCTTACAGTGTTCCCTTTGTTTGCTTTTCCTCCCTCAGGGGTAACTGTCCTTGTGCTGCCTGATGTCCGATGTCTGAAAATTATTGTTTCATAGGTTTTGCTTAGGTTTTTAGGTGTTTTAGGCAGGAGGGTAAATCCATTCACAGTTTTTTCATCTTGGCTTACTGCAGAATTTTTCTTTCACTTTGTTCAAAAAGTTTTACTTTACCCACATAGAGATGTCTTTATTTTTTTAATATCATCTTTTTCTGAATATCATTTGTTGTTCCAATCTCAATAGGAGACACTATGCTTATTTTTAAAAAATATTGGAGAAAAACATAAATATAGTAAGTTCAAAAATTCTAAGTGTACAGCTTAATCTAATTTCACAAAGTAAACACACTGACCAGCATCGAGAACAAGAAATAAAAAGTTATCAACACTCTGGAAGCTCATCTGTCACCCCTCTTATCATCTACCCTCAAGAGTATCTACCACCTAGAATCTTAGCACTGTAAAAAATATTTTGTCTATTTTTAAATTCATATCAATAAAATTATAAACTATGTACTCTTTTGACTCTGATTTCTTTTGGTCAGTATTATGCTTGTGAGAATCATACATATAATTGAAACAGAGCTTTTGAAATTCTCACTGCTCTGTAATATTCCATTATATGAATATACCAATATTTATTTATCTATTCTACTATGGTTGGACATTTGGGTAGTTTTCACTATTATGAATAATACTTCTATGTACCTATTTTGTATATGTCTTTAATAAACAAATGTATGCATTTCTGTATACACACACACACACACACATATATATATTCAGTTTTATTAGATACTGCCAACTATTTTTCAAAAGAATTATACAAATTTAAATTTCATCATCAGTAAAAGAGATTTTCAGTTGATTCGCATCCTCATCAACAGTTGGTATTTTACATTTTTCCCAGAGATTGGTAATATCATATTCAAGTTTTTAATTTGGATTTTGTGATCCTTGATAAAGTTGAAGATCTCATCATATACTTATCATCCAGCTGGTATTGTATTTTGTGGCACACCCATTTAAGTCATTTACCTGTCGTGTTTTCTGCCCTTCCTTTTAATTAATTGGCAGTTCTCAATATATTCTATGTAAGAATCCTTTATCAAATATATGTATTACAAATATCTTCTCCCAGATCTGTGACTTATATTTTCATTCTCTTAATGAAATATTTTCATGAACAGAAATTCTTAACCTACTAATTCATTCTTGATGGTTAGTGTTTTTGTGTCTTTTTAAGTGCCTATTAGGCACTAATATACTTTCCTATTTTCTTCAAAATATTTGCTATTTTAACTTTAAAATTTCAATCGATTATTCAAGATTTATTTTTGTTTATAATGTGTGGTAGAGGTCAAGATTCATTTTTCTCATATGAATATGCAGTTAACCAAGCACTTGTTGAAAAGAAAAACCTTTCTCCCACAATACTACTTGTAAATTTGTCATAAATCAAGTGACTACACATATGTTAGCCTGTTCCTGGAACTTCTATTCGGCTCCATTGGTTTGTTTGTCCTGGTGCCGATACTACATTGTCTTATTTGCCGTAATTTTGCCATCTGACATTGTTAGTGTTCCAGGTTTCCTCTTCTTCAAGAATTGGCTTTAAGATTTGACTATTTTGACCACTCCTATTTCCAAATACATTTTAGAATCAGTTTATCAATTTCCACAAAGTAACCAGCTGGGATTTTGGTATGACTGTTTGAATGAATTACATCAATTGATTTTTAATGTTAAACTAAACTTGCATTCCTCCGATAAACCCTGCTTGGCCATGATGCATTATCTTTATTTATTACTGGATTCCATTTTATCATTTTTATTCTTAAGGATTTTTGCATCTATGTTTGTAAGGAATATTGACCTATAGTCTTTTTTTTCTCTGTAATGTCTTTTTTTTTTTTTTTGCATTTGGGTACTATTTGCTTTATAAAATGAATTGGAAGTATTCCTCCTCCTTCTATTATCTGGAGGACTTTTCATAGCATGCAAACATTTGGTAGAATTAATCAGTGAAGCCATCTTTGATGGGAGTTTTCTTTTTGCTTTAATAGATATAAGACTATTTAAGTTATCTAATTTTTCTTGAATTAGCTTTGGTAAATTATGACATTCTATGAATTTGCCCATTTAATCTCTGCCATCAAATTTATTGTAGTAAATATGTTCATAATATTTCCTGATTAATAGCT
Source organism: Propithecus coquereli (assembly GCF_000956105.1). Lineage (NCBI taxonomy): Eukaryota > Metazoa > Chordata > Mammalia > Primates > Indriidae > Propithecus > Propithecus coquereli. The sequence continues at coordinate 2,491,570 of NW_012138302.1, read as the reverse complement.
TCAAGGTCTGTATAATCTATAGTGATGCTGTTTTTTCCCTGATATTTGTCATCTGTGTCTAGAAGTTTAACAGTTTGATCTTTCCAAGAACCAGCATTTGACTTCATCGATTTTCTCTATTTTTTAAATTGCTTCTTCTTTAGATCTTAACTTTATTATATGCTTCCATTTTCTTGCTTTGGATTCACTTTGCTTTTATTTTGCTATTGTCTTAGGATAGAACATTAAATTACTGAGTTCAAAATTTTCTTCTTTTTGAATATACGAATTTTAAGCTATAGATTTTCTTTCAAGCATTGCTTTAGGTACACACTGTAAAGTTTGATATGTTTGGATTTTCATTAAATTTAAACTGTTTTCTAATTTCCCTTATGAATTCTTTGATGCCAAAGTTGTTTATAAATATATGGTTTAATTTCCAAATATATGAGGATTTTCCATACATTTTTCTGTTATTTATTTCTAACAAAAGTCCATTATTCAGATTTGTTTAACAGCCAAGAATATCTAACAAATATCTCAGTAGATTCTTTATATGCACTGTTGTTTGTTATTCATTATTGAATAATCTATGCTGAACAATACAGATTTGTTGTTTATTAATTTTGAAAAAATCTCAGCCATTATCTATACAAATAGTTATTCTGGTTAGTTCTCTTTTCTCCATCTGAGATTCCAATTAGTTAATATTTTAGACCATTGATACTGACCTACAGCTCTTGGATGTTATGCTGGTATTTTTTAGCACTATTTTTTCCCTTTGTGTTTCATTTTGGATAATTTCTGCTGACTTACACCCAAGCTCACTTTTTTTCCTCAAGTGTGTCCAATCTGCTGATCAATCCATTGAAGGAAATCTTCACCTCTAAGAGCTCATTTTTCTTAATTTCTAATATTTTATTTTTTAAAAATAGTGGTTTTCTCTGCTGAAAGTCCCCGTCTGCTCATATATTGACCACATTTTTATTAAATCTTTTAATATATTAATTATGGTAATTTTAAACTCTTGTCTAATTATTCTAACATCTGGATCATCTCTGTATCTATTTCTGTAGATTATTTTATCTTTTTACAAAGAGTCTTTTTCTCCCCGCTTTTTGTGAGTCATGCAATTTTTGGTTGAATGTTGAGCATCACATATCAAAGAACAGTAGGGTCTAATACAAATAGTATTTATTCCCAGAAATGATTTCCTTCAGCCTGCTAGTGGAGGGAGAGTTTGATTCAATCTAGTCATTGACTGAGTTGGGTTTGGCTTCTTTGTTGTTGACATTATTCTCAGTGCATCACAATCTGCAAATGAGGGTCATGGTTGGACTGTCATTTTCTTCTGCTTAGGGGCCAGAGATGCTGGAGGACTTCTGATGTTCTTACTCTACCCTCCCTTTTAGCAATTCCTGAAGGCCTGAGGCCCAGAAGGGGTCTCACTACACCCTTTCCCCGTCCCTGAGTTGCTGCTGCTTTTTCCTTGGTGCTAGTTTTGTGGTGGGGGTAGGGAGGGTTCTTGTTCTCCTGGTTCAACCTCAGGCTAAGGGAAGTCTTCTTCATCTGGGCCTTGTGGGTGAGGCCTTTTCAGGATTTATTCCTCTTCCCCTTCCCATAGCAGCCAAACCCTTTTTTAAACTCTGTGCAAGTCTCGGTCGAGAGATAGTTTCCTGACCCTCTACACCTGGTAACATATCTCTGCTTTGTACTGGTGCATGATTCTTAGCCCAAGAGGTTTTCCTGTTCCTCCATCAGCATTCCTGATTGTAAGAGGTTTTTTCTGTCCTTCCACAGTAGATTAAGGCTTTTATTTCATGTAGGAGAAGGATCTAGGGAAGTGGGAAGTGTTTTCTGCCTGTCATGCAGGGGCATTATCACTTCCCACATATCTACACCACCATAGGTCAGGACTGGGGGCCTCTCCAGTCTCTTGTCTTGCACCAATATCTCTGTGAGCACCTGGTATAGGCTCCTGAAGAAAAGTTTGTGAGTTGGGGCAAACTACTCTGTGTCTGGGTCTCTCAGTTTATCCAAACTTAAATCTTAGCTCACTCTTGGCCTTTAAGAAGCATTTACAATTTTAGCTGATTTTTTCTTAAATGCTTCTGTGATAGCTATTTATTCTTCCTGTGCTCTGCCAAAGTTGAAAAGTTTGTGTCAGCTCTCCGCGAGCCAAGATGTCTGCTACTCTTCAATATCCAGTTTTCTTCATTGTCTGTTACCTCAGCACTCAGCTGGCTTTAATAAAAGTTGTAATTTTCTAGACTATCTGGCTTTTTCTTATCATTATGGTAGGAGCAGCATTTTTTTTCAGCTGTTGGCTTTCCTAAGTGGAAACAGGACTTACCTGCTAGGATTTTGATTGGAATTAAAAACTACAGATTAATTTTAGAAGAATTTAATTTATATAGTATGAGCCTTTCAATTAACAATGATTTAATGTAAGAAAATTTTAGTGATTAATTTATAAAGTCATTGCTATTATAATTCTATTAATATAATACCATAAATATGCACATTGACTAATGTTGGGGAAAATTACCCTTAGTGAAGTCTAGATCTCCTCTGGGGTGATGAGGTGGCAGAGGTAGACAAAAATGTGGAGAGAAGATAGTGATATCCTCTTTCTTCTCATTTCACCAGGCATCATAACACCTGCTCAAAGACAAATAGCTACTAGTGAAGGGCAGATATAAGACTTTAACACCGGTCTTATTGGCCAGGGGTCTTTCCAGTACACATTACACATACTAATATACTTTGAATAGATCTCTTGGATTTTTTCCCTTTTATAATAAGAAATATAATTGCACAAATTTTTCAGAATGTCAAACATGTCAATAAATTCATGACTTTTCAAATTTCTAATCTCTATTCCTATAGCTAAAACTTTGAACCTTGGATATTTGTGCCGAATCCTTTGAAAAAAAAGAAGTCTTTACTTTTATACAGTTTGTTCATATTCATCTTTTTTAGTGCTCTCACATGAGCCTATCATTTATGTCACTTTGCTTCTTATATGAATTATAGGTAGTCCTTGGGATCTCACCCCTTGAAAAATTGTCATTTCTTGTATCAGAATTTTAGCAAAATGCTTTTAAAATTAAACAATTTGACAGGCCCTTGCCATCCTGTACTTGAATTTGAAGTCACAATGGTGATATAGCACCTCTTGTATACTCCTGGATAGAGCTGGAACGCATTCTACTAAGTGAAGTATCCCAAGAATGGAAAGACAAGCACCACATGTACTCACCATCAAATTGCTATTAACTGATCAACACATAAATGCACATATAAGAATAACATCTATTGGATGTTGGGCGGAGGGAGGAGGGGACGGGTATTTGCATACACAAAGAGTGCAATGCACACCACCCGAAGGATGGACATATTTGAAACTCGGACTTGGGCGGGGGGGGGCAAGGGCAATATACGTAACCTAAACATCTGTACCCTCATAATATGCTGAAATTAAAAAAAAAAAGTCTAAGACTAGATTTTAAATTAATTAGGTGATCATCTTATAACTCACGTGAATGCGGCCAGTGTCATGTAAGAACCTCAATAGCTTGGGCTAGAAATAAGGATCCTGATGTGAGGAAAAGAAAACATAAAAACTAGTAATGCGACAAATTTCCTTACGGAAGGACAAATCCATGGGGGGGGAGATGGTAATAGCACTGAATGAAGTGAAATAAAGTAACTGTTGTCTGAACATTTACCCAGAATTTCCACTTTCTTTCAAAATAGTAAATGAAAGTTTTCCAACTTTTTGTTTATATTTATGGACTTCTGATGAACTGTTTCCCAAAGGAAAGGAAGAGTGGATCCAAACATGATAGCAAGTAAATTTAGTAATTTGCCCAAAAAAACCCAGTGACTTAGGACATAAGATTTCAATCAGGCTATCTAACTCTAGAGCACGGTTTTGCAAAATATGGCTTATAGACCAAAACTGATCTGCCACTTGTTTTTGTTAACTAAAGTTATATTGGAATACAACTATGTCCATCTCATCATCCATGTACATCCATAGAGATACTTTAAACTGCAAATTTCATCTTATAGTTATTTACTGCTTAAAACCTTCCAAAGGCTTCCTACAGCTCCAAAATCCTTTATATGATTACAACCCAACCCAACTGGATTCCTTGCCTACTGCCCAGGAGGAAGCCAATATACTGAGACAGCAAGGGTTGCAGTGTAAGGTTATAGCAGAATCTCCCCCCTTGTGTGTGTGTGTGTGTGTATGTGAAATGTAAGGCATATAAGGTTATAGCAGAAATGTTCTCTTTAATTCTAACTGATGCCATCTGCTTCTGTCACTGTGCTTGCTTTTAGTTGATAGTCAAATATAGTTACACGGGACAAGAGTGACTCCATGACAGGCTGAACTTCCTAGAGTAGGCCTGCAAAGATGTAACAAAACCCCCCGGGTGTCCTTGCTTAAGCTTGCCTGCGAGTGTCGATTGCAGCTTCTTGGAATTCCTCCACCCCAGGCTGGCAGTTCCGATTGCAGCCGATGAGATTACCCCACCCTCGGCCTCCGGGAGTAGTCTGTGCAAGATTAAGCCTCTAGAATTTCCCCACCCCAAAACTCCCTCTTATCCTGTTTTTGCCCCTGACCACTTGCGTGTGGTTTCTGCTTTTAAACCCCAGCCCTACACTTATCGGGTGCTACAGCTAGCCAGCTTGGTGAGGCTGTGAGCCCCTGCGCTGCGCTTGTAATAAAAAACCTCTTGCTTTTTGCATCAAGTCTCGGTCTCCGCTCGCTTTTCAGGGTCGTCGTCTCTCCCCTGGGCCCACCGCGGAATTATCTGCGGTCTAACAGCAGTAGAGAAAGAGTGTAGTAACACAAAATGCCAAGTGAAGAGACGGGAGGAAACTTTTCAAATCTATCTGCCTGAGAATTTGGGGGCCGAAGTTTTTAAAGGTAGTTTGGTGGACAAAGGGCTAAGGAATTGGGTCTGCTGATTGGCTGGGGATGAACTCATAGAGTTGGAAAGCAGAAATTATCTTTTTGCACAGAGACAGTTACTGAGTAGAGGGTCACAGGACCTGTTGAGTAAGTTCTCACACATGGCCGCTTGTCTGGTTGGTGTCTGTTGGTGCCTGTGAATGCAGAGTCTGGAAGATATCTCAAAGACGAGTCTTAGGTTTTACAACAGTGATGTCATCTACAGAAGCAATTGAGGAAGTCACAAATCTATGATTTCCTTGGGAAATACTCAGACACCCAAGTTCCACATGTTCCCATAAAACTCAGAAGGTCTATTACCAATAGTGATCATGCTACCATTTATTTTGTTTGTGGTATACATCAAGTAAACTACAGCCCATAGACCAAATCCAGACTGACTATGTACAGTCCATGAGCTAAGAATAGTTTTTACATTTTTATATGTTGAAAAAATTTCAAAGAAAAGAAATATTTTATAACATGTAAAAAATATGATATTCAAATTTCATCGTCCATAAATACAATTTTATTGTAGCTCAGCCACACCCATTTGTTTATGTATTTGTCACACACTGGGGAAGGTATTGTAGACACAATGATGAAAGAGAAAGCACTATCTCAATCCTCACAGACCCACAATATCTTCCCCAATGTGCGCTTCATAGGAAGCACTCAATAAGTATTTGTGCCAGGAATTATGTGTGAATAAGGACGTGAAACTGTTTTTCCCAAGAATCAGTTGCAATTCAGCACAGAATCCAGACAGATTTATCAGTTTCTAGCCACGTATTCTTTGCTACTCAATCAGTCCTGCTTGCCTATGATTATAGAACAATATTATTCTTAGAGTAATCATGAAATAAAAATTCCTTCCAATTTCTACATAGTCTTGGATGTCGCCTAGACTGCAGGTTTGAATATGATGAAGTGTTCATGAGAAAACTTCCCCTGTTATGCCCACAAAGAGTAAATAATGATAGAGGAGTACTTCTGCTCAAAGCTCTGCTTTAAAACAGCATTTTGAAAAGTTCAAGCACACCTCAAAAGCAAAGCTTATGGAGAAAGTATATAAAAGCAAGCAACGTGATTAACCATATCCAGATGGGAGAAAAATGTGTTGACATTTCAGCAAGAACAGCCTTCAATTCAAGCCAGAAAAATCCCCATTTAAACTTTCTAGTCAGCCAAAATTTCCAGCTGCATGGATTCTCTTGTGAATGAACAGGCCAACACACAGAATAAGGTCACTGAAGAATGTGCCAGTAATCACAAACTGTAATTAAGCGGTAATGACCCCAACCTGAAGCTTTCTTCAGGATTAATGAATACCTGAAAAATCAGTGGCCTGAGGCAGCCCTCATTCTAGCGTGAATGCCCTGGGATAAAGTGAGTGCTATAAACAAAATGTGTTTTCAGCTTAAATCGTCCCTTAAAGTTATCTTTTCCACTGCTATATCAGAGTTGGATTTTTATGGCATTCATTGTGAAAGAAGGCCAACTTTAATCAAGAAAAGAGAAAAGAAAGATTGAAATTCAAAAACAGAGTAGGGGATTTCTTTGGGGTGGGGCTGTGGGGGTGGATGTGAATTACATATTTAGAATAAAGCGAAGTGAAATTATAATTATTAGTAGTAAAATGTGATGTAAAAAATGGTGTTCAGAGCTGTACAACAGAGTTGGGAAGCCATTCCAAGAAGGCCTGCTGCACAACCTGCAATCCTGCAAAAAAAAAAAAAAACCCCAGAAACTTGCCTTGAACCTTTGAACTAGGTCAAACCACAACATCCTGGAAAACAGCTGAATTTTGTCAGCACTACAACTTTTCAACAGCAGCACCCAATGAACTATGGACTCATGTACTAAGCCGGCTGCCCCCCGCCGATGATAATTCCTTCAAAACAACTTGTATAATCACCTTTAACTTCCTTTTAAAAATCCCTAATCCCCACTCTCCTCTCTTTGGAAAACAGACAGGCTTCTAGCCATATCTGCGTCTCCCGCATTACCATTCCTACAATCCCAGTAAATGCCTTATCTTACTGCATTGCAGTCTGGTTTTTCACCTCTTCTTAGTTGACATTATCCATAGCTATTATAATCCTCATTATAATCATCATTATTATGGCTTTTAGTGCCGTGGGTTAACTGATGAGAAGAGAATAAACAAGGAGACTGTCTGATTAGTAAGTAAGGTGACCATAAAAATGTTAGCCATCATTTATTTGTGGTTTTATCTCTACAGTAGGCATTTAATGATATTCTGTCTCTTCTGTTGGAGGTTGAACATCATCTCCTTTGTACGGGCAAGGAATCTGAGAATAAGGAAGGTTAAATAACTTGCCCTAGGTCATCCTAATCAGTGTAGGGGTTCCTATGACTCCCAGGCCCAAACTCGAAATCACTATACACTATGACCTTGCTGATAGGAAGGTTCTCTGTCAATCATTTACAAGTGATGTGATAGATTTGTCAGGGTAAAAATGTCAATAGGTAGATGGAGTTGTGATAGAAAATTAAAGTCATTAGCATGCTTTTAAAGGGTACCTTTATATGTATCACAAGTCATGGCTGGGGAAAGCTGAGGAGTGATGGGGATTTTAACATAGGAGTCTGCTCTTCATGCCATTCAGCAGGACTTGGTAGTGTTTCCTCCTCCTGAAATGAATGTAGGAGCCCTGAGACAACCATAGGTTCCCAAATACACCCCACACTCACACTAGCCCTACGTAAGTCCATCACGTCCGAAATTTCTTTAATAAAAGACTAAAGGGCTTATTTTTATCTTACTTTACTTGAGACAGAACCTCATTCTGTCACCTGTGGCTGAGAGCCATGGCATCAGCCTAACTCACAGCGACCTCATACTCCAAGTGATCCTCCTGCCTCAGCCTCCCGAGTAGCTGGGACTACAGGCACGTATCATCACAACTGGCTAATTTTTTCTATTTTTAGTAGAGACAGAGTCTCGCTCTTGTTCAGGCTGATCTTGAACACCTGAGCTCAGGCAAACCTCCCACCCTGGCCTCCCAGAGTGCTAGGATTATAGGCATGAGCCGCCGTGCCCAGCCTAGAGGCTTATTTTTAAAACGAGAGGCTTAAAAATGTAAACATGTCTGAAAGAGGTACCCATCAAATTCACCCTGAGATGAGGGGAAAACTGCCATCAGTACTTTTCTCAAAGGAAATAGCAGGAGGTTAATTTTACAGATTGAGGAATTAAGTAATGGATTATATAAATATTTTATACCAATACTAAAATAAGGGAGGGAAGCTGTGGAAGAAGGGACTATTTATTTGTCTGCTGCGGACCAAAACCAGATATCTATTAATACTTCTCTATTCTCATCTCCTCTGTCTCAAAGTGGGTCACCGGGTATTTTTTCCTGCTTAGGATGGATGGGACTAATGACAGAGGGGACATCAAAGATGTTTTGGTTAACTGGTTGTCTGCACCGAGCTTTTATTTTCAGGTGTGTCTTGTTCTCCTAGGGGACGCGGCAGGGAATATTTGGGTTTCAGAGCCCCCTCTGAAGAAACAAACGTGAGGTGTCCATCCCATGTCCTCAACACAGCTCTGTCCTCTCCCGAAGTTTCTCCCACCCGTCCCTCTGTGTGAGAAGCACATCCGATCTTAGTGGTCCCTTTCTCCTGGGGCTGTTATATCCCTGTGAGCACAACTGCTGTAGCTTGCTTAGGAAGACATCCTATGGCAAGATCCAAGCAAATAAAGCATTCTTCTGACCAGGTCTCAGATACTACAGTAAAATTATGTTTGAACTGTGGTAAGTTTTAAGCCAAAACATACTCACATTCTAAGCTAGACATTGAATGACCTTTACCACCCTTTCCTAAGGAGAAAAAAAATCATAAGAATATTTGGGAGGAAAATTCCAATACAGCTGAGCTTACTTTACCTTTCCTCATTTTCAAGGTCAGACAATCACAAACACAACCAGCAAAATCATTTGTCCATGAGCTACAAATTTGGAGAGTAAAGTATAGCGAACAGTGACTGACGGAAGAGTGAAGAAGCTGTGGGCGTGGGTGACTGATTTTAACTACTTTGTAACAAATAGGAAGCCTTGCAAACTTTTTCAAAGCAGAAAATTATCTTATGTCTCAAACACATGGCCAAGATTGTAGGACAGAAGAGTGACTTAACTTCTGAACGAGTTAAACCTGTTTTGTGAAACTGATGCTGCTACAGCAATGAGAGAGAGATTTTAAATAAAGAAGGACTGAATTTGGTGTCTTTGCTGAACTGTGAGCCACGTACAATCGAAGGTCTAGTCCCATCCTAGTCCTAGTCCAGACCCATATCACCCGCAGCACCTGGGCTACCCTGCACAAGATGAGTGCTGAGGGAGGGAGTAAAAAGATAAGAAAATTCATTCTCAGCATCTAATTGTAGAATACAGAGGAAAAGAAACATGATGCTTCCACTTAGCAGTATCCATCTCAGCTCACTCTACTAATGTAGTTATCTAAGAGGCATTTCCCTTGACCCACTTCTAGGCAGCTGTTAACTCTAAAAATGATAAAGGACCCCAGGTGGAAATTGATCAACTGTCTTTTCCAGGGGATTCAGTGAAAAAGAACTCTGTCAGCCTTATGTTTGCAGCCAATTATTATATCCCACTTAACTTTCTTTTCCAAGTTATTTCTAATTTGATGATTTTTAACCAGAGATATGCAATTGAACCATCTGAAAAATCTTTTTAAAAATGCATATACTCTGCTCATTCTAGATCTAAAATGCAAGAATCCTTAGGCGGACAGGTACCCATATGTGTATTAAAAACAAACAAAAAACTTCAATGATTATGACATGCACACTGAGTTAAGAAACAGTCTTCCAATTTCCTTAGTCCCTTCTCAAACGATAAAATCTAAAATCACCTCTTTCCTCAGCTGCTACTCTTTGGGATATATTGGTTTTTAATCATGTTTTTACAATAATGAGACCTGATAAAGAACATAAAACTCCGTACATCCGCAGGAAAACAGGATTACCACCTCCCTTATTCATTAACACAGCCCAAGTATTCACTTCTCCTTTTAGCATTAGCAAAACCTTTCTAGGATTTTTGCATCTCTTTCAATTATTTGATTGTGTGCCGTTCTAAGGGATAAGATACTCCCAGAGGCACCCTGTGTGATTTCTGCAATGACTTTCAAAGCTTACTGCTGAAAACCCAGCTGACTAGTGCAGATTCCTATCTATTTCTCTTCTTTTAGACATCTTCATAGCTTCTGGTCTGCCAAGAGTTTTTTGTTTGTTTGTTTGTTTTTCAAGTCTGGTTGTATAATTTATGGCTTATCCTTGTATCTTTTTTAATGTATTAGATAAAGAGGAGAAAATTGCAGCATTATTCCAGCCTACTGAGATTAATTGGGACTAAGATCCCAGGGTATTCACAGTGTATTCCATATTTATGCTATTCGTACATCGATCAGCCTCTCATAATTCTCTTCATTCACAGTCTTGATTAAAATATTGAGAGCATAGTATCAACACTATCTCAGATCAGCTAAATCATCACCTTAGCACTTTGCCTCACTCCAAAGTGAAAGATCAATAAGAGAATTTGCAAGGGAAAATAGACATGAAGAACTTGGTTATTCCACAGGTCAAAATCACTTTACCTTCCATGATACAACCTCCAGATATGTGCTGTTTTCTCCTTTGTAAAAAGTTATGCAAGAAAGATTTTACAGCTCTTGGAACAAATAGATTATGGGATTTACTATCATGAACCAGTTTGTATCAGAGCCCTCCTAAAACTACAGGTAAGTAATTTATTATTGAATTAAAATTCAAATTATGCCATAGACATTAAAATCCATCCAGCCATCTGTTCAATTAATGGATATTTTTATAATACTAGCTGTGTACCAGACAGGCAGGCACTATGGTAGACAGAATATAGAATAATGATAAAAAAAAAAACCTGTTTCCTTACCTCAGAGAGCTAAGAGTCCAACAGAGAATGACTGACATCAAAGAATGACAAAAATATTACCCTTATCTAGATTAATGAGGAGTCCTTCTACCATATTATACTTCATTATTATGACATCACACACTGAGAAATATCTAGTAAACATTTTTGAATTTCAAAATGCTTGTGGATTGCACATTTGAGAGGAATACAGAGAAACTGGGACTGTCTTAAGGGAGCACATCCTGGATGCTGAGGTGACTTGAAATCATGCTGTATAGAGAACAATTAAAGGAATGGAAATGATTAGTCTAGGCAAGAGGGATGAACGTTTTAGTAATCACCGTGCCTCTAAAGGTTGGAGTGTGGCAAAGGGAGATGATCTTGTTGGTAGGGTCTTAGGGAGTTGAATAGAGAACAATGGGTAGAAGCAAGAGGAAAGAAAATTCCGTCTCCAAAAAAGAATCTTTTCATATCAAGACTGTATAATATTAAGACTGAATGGGTGCTCAAGAAATGATGAAATTTTCATCACTGGATTTGTCTCATCACATATTGTCTCATCTCTTAGCAAGGATATCGTCAAAGGCTTTTTACTAAGAAACGGGCAGTGGGACTAGAAGGTACAGACCCTCCCAGCCCTGGGATTCTATCAGCCATGCGATATTTGGTATATAGAGAATACATTACAGTATTGGTATATAGAGAATTAAAAACTTTCATTTTTAAACATGTTTACTATCCCTTAATAATAATACCATTTTTAAAATTTATACTATGGGACACATTTTAAATTATGAATTAAGCAATGATATCATAACTCACTTTTTAACACAAAATTATGTGACTATTTTAACTTTGAAAAGTTCTTTTCAAACCTATGCCAGATCCGTATAAGTAAGCCCTGGCCTTTTCCTTTGAGAAACTACACAAAGCTTCCAACACTCAAATAATTTCTTAAACTCCTATTTTGGAATCGCCTTTGAGAGCTTGTAGCAAATTCTTTTGAATAACTTCAGAGGTAGCAAATTATAATCTTCTCCGGTGCATATTTTGAAATAGACAAAAGTCACTCAAAAGAACTTCTGAAAAGTAAGAGATAAGGTTAATAAATCATAACCTATTTTCCTCTACTTAAATTTTATTCTTTCTATGAAGAGTTCCAAGTATTTCTCCTTCTTAAGCCATATTTTTGCCCTCTCCAAGGACAATTGTCCTCGTCTTTTTATACGATATAATGCAAATGTTTTGTTAATATGCCATTTTGGTGGTTACTTAACCCTTTTTCATAGAGAGAATGTATCTAAGTCATGTAGGTGCCTTCAAAAACCAGATTCACCCGCATCTCAGTAGATCTTGTGATTCTATTTTGAAAAAGCTACTTCCAGTCATTGTGATGCTTGGGCAAGTGAGGGACTCTCTGCACTGTCATCTTATTCTAATTCATACTTCTGTCCTCGTCTCAGCATCCTAATGGCAACAGATTCAAATAGAGAAAAAGCACGAATTTAAAATCCTGAATACATAGATTTAAATCCATGTTAATTAGCTGATCTTTGGCAAGTGACAATCTCTTTGAGGCTCCTCTCAACAGATTAATATTTCATCTGAAGGGCTACTGCAAGAGTTAAATTAGACCGTATATGTAAATCATCTAGCATAGTCATTGGCACATAGGAGTTTAATAAAAGGAAGCAATTATTGTCAATTTCTCCTTGCTACACAGCTCTGCACATGTTGACCACCTTTTCTCCATTAATGCATTAAATTATAGCTGATTTGAGGGCACCACAGGCATCCATAGAAAATTTCAAGCTCTTTTTATTTTCAACAACATTGGCTTATGTCAAAGTGAACCCAGTCCCTTGAAAAGGGTCAGATATTGTCAAGAAAGATGAGAATATTTTTGCTTAGACAGGACAAAAATAGAATCTTTGGAAGATAAATACTATACTTTGTAAAAAAAAAAACAAAACAAAGAAAGGAAATTCAAGGATTAAAAGAATAGATAGTTTCACAATCTAGTTTTAATCTTGATCTTTCTGAATAGTACCTTTGAGTTCCATGGGTATCCATCCTTATAAGGAAAGGCATAGTTAATGCTCTGCCATAAATATGAGACTTCCCTTCTTTTAATCCTAGAGAGAACAAATTTCTCTAAAGGAAGCTCACCTCTTAAGTTTCTGCCTCTCCTCGAATAAGTACTGAGAGTGTTAGGGTTCAGAAATGTCTAATACAGGCTTACCTTTAGAAATTTCAGCTGACTCAAAACAGACTTTTTTGGCCACCCCTGTCCTCAGTCTGAATGTAGAACAAACCAGAATATATACAACTGGTCATCATTCTTGCCATAGCTCTCTTGCTGGACATCTGCAATCCTGTTTCTTACAGGGTTGCTTCTATCAGGGCTCCTAGTTAACACCCAGCCTGGAACGTAGTAAATGTTCGATAAATATGTATTGAGTCTATGAATGAATGAATGGGTGTTATGAGAGCATACAGAACAGGTTGTAAAAGGGAAAGTAAAGCTTTTGAGGAGAGACTAAATTGGAGTTGAATCTTGTGTGATAAATGGCAGTTTGTTGGTGATGGATGTGGAATGTTGTGGAAAAGTAGCCAGACAGAGAAAACTGTATGAATTAAGACACAAAGAAGAGAAAGGATATCTTTTATGTGAAGACCTGCAAGCAGTTTTTCAAAGCCTAGTCAAAGATAAGCCTGAAGAAGCAGCCAGAATCTAGGTCATAAAAACCTTTGGTGTCACATTAAGAAGTTTAAACTTGACCTTGTAGATGATGGATAGTCACTTAATATAAGAGAAATATTTTAAGAAATGAGATAGATCAAATAGATTAAATATATGATTGGTTTTTTTGTGGACTACTATAATAGATGTATGTAGGATGGATTTGAAGAGGGCAGGGCGTGAGCCTTAAGTCCAGAAGACCAAACTCCTGGGCGTTCACTATCTGCTTCTTGAAACAATGATGATAAAAATGAGGATAGTGGTTACATTGATAATTACAAGGATAACTATGATGATGATGATTGTATACCTAACATCTAGCAAAGGCTATCTGTGCATGAAGTCCTGTACCAAGCACTCTACTGCTTCATTTAATTATCACAGCAGACCTATTAGGAATGGACTTATGTTATTTACTTTTATATATAAGAAAATTTGGGCTTAAAGAGGTTTAAAAAAATGTGTCTCATCCCCTCTGTGGTATTCTTCCCCAAAACACATAACCCCAGTCTAAAAAGAGAAACCATCATATAAACCCAATTGAGGGTAATTCAATGAAATACCTGACCAGTGAAAAGTTTCAAGTTCATAACAAATCAGGAAAGATAGAGGAACCATTTTCTTTGCTTTAATAGTTGTACTACAGTTATATAAGATGTCACCATTAGGAAAAGTTGAGTGACAGATATATTGGAGCTCTACACTACCTTTGCAAATATTCTGTAAACATACAAATATTTCAAAATAGAAAAGTTTTTAAAAATTCTATGTGCCCATAGAACATGGAAGGCAAAATACAAGGTAAGTCTGAAGTATTTCATAGTATTTTGTGGTGTAGATAAGTAAAAAGTAGTGATAATAATAACAACAATAATAATAATAATGCAGGAACCAATCTGAAGGAACTCCTAATGGTCTGAAACAATTTGAGCAACAAATAAATAAAAATAATATTAGATTATAAGTAAAATAAGGAAATAAAAATCTATAAGTCCACACATATAAGCGATTGAATAAATAACTAAATGAGGTTTAAGAGAAAAATCTTCCTTACAGAAGAATTCCAAATAATAAATGTAGAAGGAATGAGAAAAAGAGAAAATCACGCTGAGAACACCACATGATAATTGCTGCAGGCAATAGTCAGTGTCAACTGCTAAAAAAAAGTGGGTGGAAATTTAAGGAGAAGAAGGATATTTTCACATCTGCAAATTACATCCACAAAATGTTTTTTAAACTACTATGGTGATTTTAATACATATCCACCAGTCTTTGATAATCTCTCTGTGAGAGTTGTTAGAGTGTAATATTCCTTCCTTTCAGTGTGGACTGAACTTAGTTACTAACTTTTAATATATAAAATATGGAAATTGAGCAGGTATAATTTCATAGTTTAGAAACCAGCAGAAACTACCTTAATCAAGTTGATCAAATTACCTGTTATGAACCATGTTGATATATACCTCCAATATGATGTGATGAGAAGGGCACTTCAGCTCTGTGATATTTTTCCAAAAATCTATTATCTCAGTCTAGTTAGGAGAAAACATAAGACAAACACAAATCAAGAGACATTTTACAAGATACCTGACTACTGCTCTTCAAAAGTGTCAAGGTTATAGAAGATAAGGAAAAACTGAGAAACAATTACAGACTGGAAGAGACTAAAGAGACACGTCAGCTGGATGCGATGTGATATCCTGGATTGGATCTTAGAACAGAAAAATAATATTAGTGGGAAACTGGTAAAATATGAATTAAGTGTAGTGTGGTTAATAGCATTGTGCCAATGTTAAGTTCTTAGTTTCAGTAAATGTACCCTGACAATGTAAAATGCTAACATTGTAGGAAGCTGAGTGAAAGGTATATGGGAACTCTCTGTACTATCTTCATTCTCTTTTGGAAATATAAAATTTTTTCAAAATTAAAAAAATTAAGTACTCAGAGTCAAAAGACATTAATAAACTATTAACAGAAAATAAAAGAAAAAAGCAAATGGCCACTAAAGAAGATAGGATTAATATCACTCATAATGAAAGAAATTCAAATTAAAATAACACTGAAATATCGTTAGTTACCTATCAGATTGGCAGAAATCTAAAAATTTGTAAAAGCACTTTGTTGATAAGGTTATAGAGAAACAGAATTTCTTATGCTTCGATGATAGCCTATGACTCCACAAATACAAACAACATATGCATGAGGCCCCATTTGTATGAGCGAAATTCTATTTATTTCTGGTTTTGGTTAATAAG
>NW_012138302.1:2473708-2474969 GCF_000956105.1 Propithecus coquereli | reverse complement strand
AAAGTTATTTAAAAACTCCATATATTAAATTTGAATTCGAAGTATCAATATGAACTCATGATTTTTAGCAATATATTTCCTAGCTCTGTCTACTGAAGTGGCCTATAGAAGCAATGACATCCTTATAGGAAAGAAGACACCCAGCATTCAGGTCTTTCTTCCAAACTGCCAATCCTCTCTAAAAGGAGCAATGTCTTTAAAAAAATATGACTGACTCCAAATCTTGAGCAAGTAGGTACAAGGTGAACCTGAGACATTTTATTAAGCCACAAAGAAAAAAAAAAAGGCTTAAATGACAAGTCATTATCACCCCAAATCCGTAGTTTACATTAGGGTTTGCTCTTGGGTGTTGTATATTCTACAGGCTTGGACAAATTTATAACGACATGTATCCACCATTAAAGTACCATACAGAATAGTTTCACCACCCTGAAAATCCTCTGTGTTCTGCCCATTCATCCCACCCTTCCTCTTAACCCCTGGAAACCACTGATCTTTTTACTGCCTCCATAGTTTTGCCTTTTTCAAAATGTCATATAGTTGGAATTATATAGTATGTAGCCCTTTTAAATTGGCTTCTTTTACTTAGTAACATGCATTTAAGTTTTCTCCATGTCTTGTCATGGCTTGACAGCTCATTTCTTTTTGGTGATTAATAGTACTCTGTTGTTTGAATGTACCATAGTTTATCATTCACCTACTGAAGGACATCTTGGTTTCTTCTAAGTTTTGGCAATTATGAATAAAGCTGCTATAAACATTTCTGTGCAGGTGTTTGTGTAGACATAAGTTTTCAACTCGTTGGCATAAATACCAAGGATCACGATTGCTGGATCATTATGACAAGAGTATGTTTAGTTTTGTAAGAAATTGTCAAACTATGTTCCAAAGTGGCTGTACTATTTTGCATTTCTACCAGCAATGAATGAGAGCTCCTGTCACTCTGCATTCTCACTGGCATTTATTTGGTAGTGCCAGTGTTCTGGATTTGGGCCATTCTAATAGATGTATAGTAGTATCTCATTGTTGTTTTAATTTGTATTTCCCTAATGAAATATGATGTGGAACATCTTTTCATATACTTATTTGCCATCTAGGTATCTTTTTTGCTGAGGTATCTCTTAAGGTCTTTGGCTCATTTTTTAGTTGTAGTTTTTTTCTTATTGTTAAGTTTAAAGAATTCTTCATATATTTTGGATAACAGTCCTCTTATCAGCTATGTCTTTCGCAAATATTTTCTCCCAGTCTGGTGGCTTCTCTT
>NW_012138302.1:2461408-2462440 GCF_000956105.1 Propithecus coquereli | reverse complement strand
TTAATTTATGATCATCAATTATCTAGCAGTCATGCTTGAGAGTTCTTGTGAGTGAAGAAATTTAACCTACAAATATTTCTCAAATATAATAAAATGTAAATATTAAATAACTACTGATCAAGTTTTTTTATTTCAAAATATTAAGAGGGTACAAATCTGTTAGGTTACATGGATCGCTTTTATAATGCTTGAATCCCAGCTGTAGGTGTGCCCATCACACAAATAATGTTCGCTGTACCCATTAGGCAGGTTTCTGCCTCTCCTTGCCTGGTTAATTTCCACTGTGTTTTACTTCCCTCTGTGCACATGTGATCAAGTTTATATAATGTTATATTTTGAGACAACTAGATAATTTTTAGTTTAATTTTAGTTTGATTTACCATGATTTTTCATATTTGGAGGCTAGGAAATTTTATTCTTCAAGTCCTAAACATTTCCATATATTCCTGAAAAAGCCCTAAATCCCTGGCATTATATCTGTATATCCACACTGTCCAGCGTATAAAATAGACCTACTTAAAAGACATGTATGTATATTCGATGCATAGATTTAAAGTAATTAGACTAAGTTACAGGGGTGGCTACACTATGATATTTATTTCTATATTTATATTTTATTTTGATATTTTACCTGATTTTAGTAACAGATTTCTAAGAAGAACAGCATCCAGGTACACTATTGCAGCTTCTTTCCCTGTGAGTTACAACACTTTCAAATTCAGAGCTCATCTTTTGTCATTTACATAAAATTCTACATAGAGATAGTATGATACATACAATGAGATCCGTCATATTGCTGCTTTCCTGCACAAACTGTCGCGAATTAAACAGTTTTAAAAGTGCTCACAGTTTTAAATACTCAATGAATTGAAACAAAGGAAAATAAAATAAAATAAGACAACCAGTTTATATTTTCCAAAAATTATGTCAGTAATCCAGCCATTCAGTCTTCCCAAATAGGTTTCTACCAGAAGCATGTGGTAGGAGACTTTAACAAGAGGAAGGGAATTTGATCTAACTGCAAATGAGATT
>NW_012138302.1:2459871-2461358 GCF_000956105.1 Propithecus coquereli | reverse complement strand
GCCCAATGCTAAAACTTAAAAATATTACTAGTTGCACATATTTAAAAATTAAAAGATAGTTATTAAAGTGGGCATTTAGTCCAGAAAATCCAAATCTAGATAGATGAATTGAATAGTCTCTAAATGCAAATTGAGTCAACATTGAGTGGTTAACTTATTTTAGGGCATGCACAATTCCTCTGGCACAAAATCTCTTAATTTGGTCCAGGTCCATATGTATTTCTTACTTATTCTAAATGACTGAAACAAAAATAATCACAGTTCAAGCTTTCCATACATACCCAGGGAAGAAGGAAAGAGGGTATACCATGGTGCCAGTCTGGTAATCATTGATGAAACAACATCAGGAAAGAGCAGTCACCTGTATTTGTTCAAGGAAACCTGATCCTGATAAGCAATAGTAAATATTTTGTAGACCTGAAGTCCTACTTAAGGATTAAAAAAATCAATAAACGTTTAACCCAGCATGTAATACACTGTATGTATTGCTGACCATACTCCATCACTTTGTCTTGCCTATAGTGTTTCTTTCAAATGTGTACATTTCCCCCTGAACACTAAATAACAGAATCATTACCAACATAATAATCAGTTTAGGATTTGCTATGTGTAACTAGAATTATTTAATGACACATTCCACTAAAAATTATAACTGTACTCTAGTTGAGTGCACTCTTCTCTCTGAAAAATTGATTTTTATCATTAGGACTTGTAGTTATTAATGTGTGGCTGTGAATACATGACTTCTTAAACATGAAAATTAGTGTGTACACAAAAGATTAAAAGAAATCTTCTAATAAATATAAATTTTGTCCTTGTGTCTGGAGATGGGTACTAAAAAGTGTAATATATGTTCCTTGGCACTTAAGAGTTTATGATCTGGTTGGAGGAACCCAGGTAAGTTACACAGGAAACAGTTGACGATTAATGCCAAAACAGGAGGTAATAGTATTTTCCAAAGGAGTTTCAGAAGGTGATAAATGTAGGTTGACACCTCAATAAAGGCCTCGGGCATTGAAGAGGAATGGCACCTTGGATGGATGCTTAAAAAGGGTCTGGAAAGATTGAGGGGAAGAAGAAAATCAGTTCGAATATCGTCTCCACTTTCTCACCTTTCCTGACTTCCGTAGGCACAGCTGCTGACTTCTTTATGTTCCCATCAAATGCTTTACAAGCAATGGCCCTTGTTGCAATGTATTGTAGTTAATTGCTTACCTCTTCTCTCCCCCAACGCCCCACACACACTCCTTACATCTCTATGAGCTACTAAAGGACAGAACAGTATCTTCATTTTTATATTTACAGTACCTTGAAGGTGCTCAATAAATGTTTGTTGAATGCATTTTTAAATGATCGGGAAGCAATACAAGCCAAGGCATAGGGCGGACATATGCACAGCACATTCAGATTTTATTGAAAGAACTGGCTACACAGAAGAAAGAGTTTTATATTGAGGATAATAAAAGATTAGTTTAAATGATTAGGGA
>NW_012138302.1:2455531-2458431 GCF_000956105.1 Propithecus coquereli | reverse complement strand
CCCTTCTCTAATGTCTCATTAGCATTTTTACTATAGTTTCTCAGAGTTTCTAACACTCTAGCAATTTTTACATCTCTTTAAAAATTTTAAATATTCGAGTAGGTAGCTAAATAGTAACCATACATAAATCTTTAACATACATAAAATTAGTAAGAATACTTTTGTGCACTCTATTAATTCACGTAGGTGAAGCATTTTAACATTATCTAGTAGAAATTCTAAGCTGATTTTTTAAACTTATTTTTATTGATACCTAATAATTATACATTTTTATGGGGGTACATGTGATATTTTGATCGTGCATAGAACATGTAATTGTTAGGTAGTTAGCAAGGTATTCCAGGTCTCCTAGGGATGAAAGTTTGTGCTTTGCCTTGGTGCAATTGCCCTACCTGGGAAGAAGGAAAAGAGTGGGCCCCAGACCCCCATCTTGGTCCTGCCCCACCTTAATCCTGCCCTGAGTTACTGCCATACCTGGGGGAGGAGAGAATACCCTATGAATCTGCTAATCAGAACTTTGCACACCAGCTGCAAAAGAATGCAGAAGACTCTCTAGCCCATGGGCCAAGCAGCATAAGGTTCCATAGCATCCGGAAAGTGACCTGGAACCGCATGCATAGTAACAGTCAGGTCATGCAACTCCCAACTGTCCAATCAAAGTGGTTCCATGGTGATGTCTGAGCCACAGGGAGGTCCCAATCCAGGCACTATAAGAGAAGACACAGACCATAACCAGGCCCTTCCTTTTGCTCTCCCTTTGCTGCAACAGTAGGTCCTGTTGTCATCTGTGGCGTATGTATCATGTTCCGTAAACCTATATCTTGCTCTTGCCCTATAATCCTCTCTTTCTCTTCTCAATTACCCTCATTTTTGTGCTTGCCTTACTTTGGTGCATCATGGTCATTCTTCAGCCATGAGCAGGCTAAGAACTGACATTTCAGACTGAAACCTGACATATTGATCAAATTAGGGTAATTAGGATATCCATCGCCTCAAACATTTATAATGTTCTTTGTGTTAGGAACATTTCAAATCTTCTCTTCTAGCTATTATGAAATATACAATTAATTATAATCTATAGTCACCCTACTGTGCTATTGAACACTAACTAGAACTTATCCAGGCAGCATACTCAGTGCCAGCAGTGGCAACAATGGGCTGGGTAGACAGGTCCTCAGGTCCCCAAACAGTGCACACAGGGGCCAGCAGTGATGGTGGCTAGCTGAGAGGGCCAGTCCCCAGGTCTCTGGGCGGTGTGGGGTGGAGGCTTCAGAAGTGTTCACAGCAAGCTGGACAAACTGATCCTCTGGCCCCCAGAAGGCACATGCAGGCACCAGCAATGGGTGGGGTGAGCTTGTCCTTAGACCCCTGGACAGCCACATGTGCATTAGTAGTCACAGGCAGAGTGACCAATCCCCAGGCCCCCACACAGTGCACATGGGTAGTGGCAGCACATGGGGCAAACTCATTCTCCCACCCCCAGGCAGCATGCATGGGTGCAGACGGTGGCAGGCAGGGAAAGTCCTTAGTAGATATGCACAGATGCTGTCAGTGGTGGTAACAGGCTGGACAGGCCTTTTTTTAGGCCCTCAAATTGTGCACATGGGCACCAGTGGAGGTAGGCAAGGGAAGCAATCTCCAGTTCCCCAGAAGACAAGCTCAGGCACCAGCAGAGCCAGCAGCAGGTGGAGCAGGCCTGTCCTTAGATCTCTGGATGCTGTGCGGGGGCACTGGCAGTGGCAGTCAGAATGTGGAATGAAAGGCATTTTGCAAATGTATATTGCTACTCTTCTCTGCACTTATTTCCCTGCCCTACCCATGAACAACTTTCATAATAAAAATAAGTAAATAAATCACCATATACTAGTTAGAGTAATAATATTAGCAACTAAGTAGTCACAAAAAATGCATACAATTACAAATGTGAAAATGAATCTAATTTATGTTCTACTCTATCACAGAAACAGAGGAAGGAGAAATATAAAATAATGTAAGATAAAAATAGAAGAGCAATTTTATTTCTGTAGTTTAGTATGTGCCAAGTATTGTGCTGTGAGAGTTATGCATATTATTTAATTTAATCTTTATAGCAACTCCATGAAGTAGGAATTATTCTATTATATAAATGTAGGATGTAAGACATGGAGCATATTAAATAACCTTTCTGTGGTTCACATAGCTAATGCTGTATCATTTTCTAGTAGATGAAAGTACCATTATTGTTTTATCTGTCGCTCATAGGAAACAAAAATGTGGTCAATTAAACCGCAACATGCCATCAATTGCAATTTCTGCCCCAATTTCAGAGATATTACATATACTGGAAAAAGTACATATTGTAATTGATGAAATATTATTAGTGATAACTACTAAACTTTTTTTTGTCTCTAACCAATACACAATACTACCTTTTATAAGAAACACGATTTATAAATCCCTGTTTCAGGAATATCATTGTTTCTCTAATACTCAGTAACACAATCAGCTGGATTTAGAGTAGGATCCAATGGGCTTTAAGGCAAACAAAAAGGAGACAAATATTGTTTCACCGGCTATACCCCATTCTATTTCACAATCTTTCCCATTAAGAAGAATCATGGCAGAACATTAGAGGCAGCCGACTGAAGGAAACTAAACACCCGATACATGCCCTGAATAAACATAATGACAATAATGACCCTGATAGTAAGTCACTTTAAGTCCCCAACATTGGAACACATCCCAGAAAAAGATTAAATTAGTCATCATGAAAACAGATCAAGTATGATTCCACTAAAAGGAAAAGTTTAAAAAAAAAAAAGAGAGCCACAGCAGGTAAATAAGTATTAATGAAACAATTATAAAAAATCTATTAAAATTTCTCCACATCTCACAGTAAATATTATTTTTGCTATAAAAAT
>NW_012138302.1:2442451-2444576 GCF_000956105.1 Propithecus coquereli | reverse complement strand
AATCAGCTAACAAATGGGAGAGGTATCTAGCACAGGTTTGTGTAACCCAAAGCCAGGTCTGCATTCACTAAGATACACTATTTCCCTGTTCCATGTAAACTGTTGTAAAAATAAATAGCAAAAGCACATGTAGAAGGAAAAGGAGAGGATTGTGGTAAATGGGCCACATTAGGCCTGAGTGTGGAGCTGGTTGGAGCTCAGAGCAGAGTCAGACAGCCAGGCCTACTGATTAAGTAAATATTAAATGTATTTATATCAGTGCTCATTAATCTCCATCTGCACCTGATGTGAGGCAATCCTCCATGGCATTTCTATGATTCTTGTGACGGCTTTTGTTCAGGATGATCTTTTCAAGGTTGGGTACATAGCACACATATCCACATGGCCTTGGAAGGTAGAGATAGTGTCTAGTGTTCCCCTCTAGGGAGGGAAGATTTGTTTCCTGACCAAGATAATACAGATAATGTCTCCCCAGGAGACAAAGGTTGGGCATGTTTGCTTGCATCCCTCTTAGAGGTTTCCTAAGTTCAGTGTTGCTCATCTGTGACGCAACTCGCTGTATGCATAGTATCCGCCTGGACCTGGATCCTGGGGACAAGGGGAACTGAAGCCGACATGAAGCTTATGTTTCCTGTTGTGCCATGAGTAATGAACTGTGTAAATCCAACCAGATTCATTGTCGCCCTAGCAACAAACCTATGGAACCGTGGAGCACTGACCTAGCAGCTGTCTGCTGCTGCTAAGGACTGCCCGACAGCACCACCTGCTCCTGCATCCCCATCCTTTCTCCACACTTCTCCGTCCTATCCTGGGCTCCCTTGCCTCTGGCTTCTCGGTCAGGATTGGCCTCTAGGAGATGCTGGGGGAGATGGAAGAGTGGGACGAGTGAGAGGTCAGGGTATTTATTCCTCCTGCTCTTTCTCTCCCTCTATGGCTACACTCCTATTGGCAATCCTCTTTCATAACCAGATTCCAGTAAACACAGTGTTCTCCCCTCACCTCTTCTGTCCTAGGAAGGACAATGGTGTGTCACTCTTGCTATACCTTGGGTACGTCACTATCCCTTATTGGGTCCTTAAGCCCTACCCAAAGCTCTATAAACAGTTTTCACAAAGCTACCTACAGTTAAACTGTTTTGAATGTGCCACCTTGTTTCACATTTCATAATTTAAGGCAGTCTTTTATGTGTATGAAACACAGGTTATACACATATACCTACAAGACTGCTTCTAAAACCTTAAATTACCTCTTGTCCTGATCTTACTGAGTCATTGCAGCCACCTTGGACCTTCATAAGCTTTGCCATGATTTAGGATACTCCAGGGATGGCTTTGGCTGGACTGTGTTACAAATGCATTTTTGCCTGCTCCTGGTCATATTGTTTTAATGCCTTGGAAGTGTTGTGGATGGGCATGTTGGTGGACACTATATAGAGGACAATATATAGTGGACACTATAAAGAGATTGCCAGTATACATCTCATTGCGCCTCTTCTGTTTGGCAGTTATGGTTCCCAGTGTGCAAATAATATACTCTAAGTCTTGGTTTAGTTAAATAAATGTATAGAAAGTGAAATAAAAGCCACAACAGAAAACCATTCGATGTAAGATCAGATCATTTGGGGAAACTTCAAATAAACTCAGAAACACAGTTTCTAGTTGAAAGAGATCTTTAAAAACTTTTAATAAAACTCTTTCATTTGACAGTTCATTAGATTCTAGAAAGATTAATATTACATGAATTCATTTTAGTCCCTGTCAAAGTCATCTCATTTCCCTTTCTTTAATATTATCTCTATGACTCGCCAGAAGTTACAAGAACAGTTCTAAAATCCAGACTGATAGAAAAGCATATGATCCCAGCAGCAAGTATAAGAAGAAACCTAATAGGTAATCTGATAATAATGATGACGATGAGTGAACCAGGAGATGATGCTTGCACTGTCTTAAAGGACGCACAAGTGTCAGACAGGAGGATGGGACCGTGTAAGGGCAACTCGCGCAGAGAAGGCAACTCAGGCAAAGGCCTGGGAATGAGTACAAATTGGACGTATCTTGGAAGCTCTGGGCAGGTCGGAGTTATAGAGCATAAAGGGTAAGGTAGAACTGAGGAAAAATGGGTGAGA
>NW_012138302.1:2436872-2438476 GCF_000956105.1 Propithecus coquereli | reverse complement strand
GTGAAGGAGAGCCGTTTTGGACAGTTTTCAATGCAGATTTCTGGGTAGCTCAAGTCCACCTTCTTCCCAAGACTTGACTGAAGTTCTCAGGTTATCATGCAAAAGACTTCCTTCTCCCCACTCCAGTCTAATCCTGGGATCCCTCTCTGAGAGAGGGATACAAGAGAGCTTCCCCAAGAGCTGTAGCCCCCTTTGACTCTGGCGGGAAAGACTCACTATCTGCACAGTACCTAGGCCTGTTCTCTGGCTGAATTCATAGACTCAGTTCAAAGGAACACCTGGGGGTAGAGTATTTGTTAGTTCAGCTGGTGGGGCATCTGTATCTGGACTCCTGTCATGATTTAACAGGAACTCTCTGAGAATTGAGGTATCACAATAGATGATCTCTCTATTAACTTCCAACCTTCGAGTTTTATGACTCAGTGATTTCAAATAGGTGGACCTGAACTATGTAAATCACAATCTAGATCTGGTGAATAATAGATGTGTAATACTAGAGTAGGCGCCTCTAGCTTCTGGAAGAGTCAATTAGGAAACTGCACAGGGAAAGACATGGCCGGAGTTTGGGGGCGGGAAGAGATAGAAGAACTTCAAGCCACTTTCCTTTGACATGTTCCAAGTTGACTGTGTCAGCACTACTCGATCATCAAAATTGACAATATATTAATATTAATACTATCAGGAAAACCAGGATCAAGGGAAAGCACTCATCTAATGGAAGAATATAGTCTTATTCAAAATCAATCGATCAATTAATTAATTAAAGACTTCTTGGTCCTATAAAGGTGACTATATCACTATCATGTCAATGCATGTTTTTCTTGTTGTGAACATCTGTTCTTCAGATATCCCTAGAAAGGAAACTTCATGGGACATAAAATCCTAGACCCTTAGGATGTCAGAGCTAAGGACATTACGTAATCATCTATACGCCTCTAGTCCAGCTCAGAACACCGTTATTCATTCTTTTATTCATTTATCCAGTGTTTACAGGGCAACTAATATATGCCAGGTACTAAGGCCAACATTAGGGATTCAAAGACAAAGAAGCCAAGTTCCTTCTCTCGGAAGCTTTTCATCAGACAGGTTAGCAAATAATTCCACTTCTCTCCATCTTCAGTAATACCCTAAATGTCTATATCCATAATAAATGCCTATGTAATTAATGAGTAGACTGCACAGATCAACCTGCAACTCTTTCTGTACTCCGTGAATTGATACCATAATCTCTGCAAATCCCTCTGAAGATTAATAATTTTATACTTTAGATGATTCTTTCTTTAAAGGGCTAGCCTTTAACTAAAATAAATCATCTCTTACCATAAAAGTTATTGACCATTCAATTCCACATGTTACAGGAATTTAGCCTCCAGCTTGCTACCCACCCTGCCTCCCACACACATATAGCATTTGTCTCCCAGCTTGTCTAGTGAGTGAATCTCTTGGTGCTTCTTCAGGCTCCTTCAGCCTGCAGATACCACACCAATAACAGTGACAGGCAATGAGTCCACTTACCACCCAATACCCCCAAATCCTTCAGGAACATCAAGTAGGCAGCTTTTGACATCAAGGAGACTCACGGTAGTTAAACGAAACCTTAGCCA
>NW_012138302.1:2435524-2436822 GCF_000956105.1 Propithecus coquereli | reverse complement strand
CTAGTTACACTATATTTTATCTGCCAACCCTATCCCATTGCTTCCATTCATTTGCATTCCAATCAGTTAAAGAAAAAGAGGCTGAAAAATACTCTTTCTTAAGAATCATTAAGAATAAATCTGAACTTGGGACTCACTCCAGAAGTTGCATTTTCACATCATCCCTAGGTGATTTATATGTGCGTTATTGTTCAAGAAGCAATGGCCTAGAACGCTTATAATGTAGAATGACTATGGTCTAGAGCCAGCAACCACATTCACAGGCCCCTTCAGACCTAAGATCCTATGATTCCACGAGGGAAGATAATGTAAGATAGGTTATCAGTTTAATTTTGCTTTCTGCTCTTAGTTGAAATATTGATATGAATCTGTGTAAGGCAATCAAAAGCACTGAAAATAAATAAATATTTTATTTGCAGAATTATAATGTTTGATAGGTTTTTGAGGGTTGGAGTAAAGTTGAGCAGAATTTTATAATTAGTAAAGTATCAGTGTCACAAAAAATGCCTTTAATATTGGATTTCAAATCTCTCATTCAACTCGCCAATAGAATATTCACAGCAAAAACAGTGCCACTCATTTACAAGTAAGAATTTTTTTTTATCCATAACATTAAATAGGGGATACAGAGGGAGGAAAATAGTTTCCCAAATGATACATGTACTCATTCGTTCTGTGTTTATTGAACTCCTGGGAGAGGTGAAAGACTTCTCCCATTATAACAGGCATACACAATTCCTGTGGGATGTTACAGCCTCCCTTTATGCAAAACTTTAAATGGTGTGTTCAGGAATGGCCTCTAGTTGCTAAGACAGGAATCCATTCAGTAGCTCCTCCTACTGTGCCTACAAAAATCATTACAGCTCAAATAAATGTATAAATCAGTTCATTTAGCAAACATGTATCAATTAATTTTCTACTATGTGCCAGACTTTGAAGGATGGGCTTGTATGTAAGAAAAAGGGGACAGGGAAATACAGTCACATGCGACAATTTAGAGGAACAGGAATCATGGTACTGTCTAGGTCAGAGCCTTGAAATGGAGAGAGTGTGTGTACGGTGGGGAGGGTGAAAAGTGGTTGGATATAAAGCCAGGAAGGCAGGCTGGGGGATTAGAAAATCTCTGCAGCCTCCAATCTTGGACTTACTATCATTGCTATGCACCTAGCCACAATCAAAGAAAAGCAATATATTTCCATCTGTCTGATTTTAAGAAACTCAAAAGTTTTTCCGCTTCAATAAATATGCATATGCAATATTTCCTTTTTTGCTTTCTGACATTCATTTACACATGGCTG
>NW_012138302.1:2422161-2425305 GCF_000956105.1 Propithecus coquereli | reverse complement strand
GCACAGATGTAAAAGAGAGTAAGGAGTTCTGAAAGGATCAATAGGACTATAAAAAATAGACATTCAAGTTTTATAATCATGGACTTTTTAAAGTTCACCTAAGGAGTAGAATGGCTGGTTACAAATGAAGAACATTTTTATTCTGCTTCAGAAACTTGTAATATCTTGTTTATTAATTAGAAAATCGTCCTGCACACCTTATGTCAAGGCTAGTAAATAGACTCCCATTGCCCCGAGTCTTCACAGAGCCAACCATCTTTAACATCCACAAATGAGTCTCACTGACACATCGAAGTGTGTCTAGTTGAGAGCTGTGTAGCAGACAGCCATGGGGCCCAACCATGATTAGTGATGTCAATTGAAGTCCTTTGTCTGTCGTCTGAGGACAATATTTGTGATGATGGCATATTCCTCCTTTCAATACTTACTTTCCTCTTAAGGAAAACTGCTGCTCATTTATATCCTCTGAGGATTCTCCTACAAGATGGATATACCATCACACGTTTAAGGGGTAGAAAAAAAAGCAATCGAAGGAGTTCAAGGGAAAAAATGAAAACTGAATCATCTTCAGTAATACCCCACATTTGTATCCTTTGGTATCACAAACTGAATTACCTCTATAAACATTAGTTTAGAAAAACAACTTTTCACTTACAGCTGCGTGGTAAAGAACCACATAACATCCATACAGTAAGGATTTTATTTTCAACCTAATGTGCCAGTGGCAGCTTCCAATAAGAAGCAGCAATTTGCTAGTCTAGCCAATTACAATTTGTCCTTGGCTGAAGATGACAGCAAAGTCTGTGCCTCTGGTTCATTGAAAACATCAGAAATATATCCCTAACACTTAATCTGCTTCTCTGTGAAGTTAAGCATTAAGGAGGTGATTAAAATTCAGCTTAACTTTGGTACCGAATCAAAGGAAAGCATTGCTATCTGATGGTAGGAAAGGATTTTTAAAACTTTCCAAGGCAGCAGTGGCATGCATTTAAATTCCAAGCCCTGTGGACAATATCGAAGCTCAGTGCCTCTAGTTACATCTTCCCTCTGTGCCCTGTGGGTATAGAGCTGCTGGAGGTGTCTGCACTACTGCACACAGATTTATTGAAACATGCAGCTCTCACTTCATTTGGAACCTCTTTTACTAAAAGTTGACCCTTTGCTGTGAATGAGAGGCCACAAATAAGAGACCTGATTATGCCACTGATTCCTGTTTAATGTTAAGAAAATCATTTTGCCTCTTTTTGCCTGAGCTGTAATGTCTGGACACATCAGAGAGATGATTTGTGTGTTGCTATGATGGCAGAATCAGACGAAAGAGCAGATTGGAGATATTTGCTGTACTAATAGGCTTTTAAAGATAAATAAAATAATGGTACCTGAATAATTGCCCAAGGAAACACTTTTGAAGTTGATCTATCGCTATTGTATCAATGCAACATTGTATTGTTAGTGTGAAGAAATAGAAAACTTTGCTTTCTAATTAAAGGCATTTCTTATATCCTGGCCATGAATTGATGAACAGGAAATTAAGCCTAAATTACTTTCTCTGATTCAAGCATCAGACAAAAGTCTTGGGAGGAGACATGATCTGGTCATCTATTTATTAATTCAACAACCCTTCGTTGAATGTCTACTCTATGCCTGGTTTGGTTTTACTAGAGGCACAAAGATGAGTAAAACTTGGCTGCTGCCTCAGAGGTCTTGGGGAAGAGTGAGGGGAACACACCTGCTTCCCAGTGCTAGCCATTACACCTGCCCTCGCACCCTCCATGAGCTCACCTATCAGATGATCTCTGTGGAAATTCACTCTCCTCCATTCTTTACCTAATTAACTCCTCCTTATCATTCAGATTTAGCTCTGTGCCTAGCACATGGTATTTGCTCAGTATGTGTTATTGAATGAGTGGATATATGAACAAAACATTATGACACGATATGAGAAGTTCTTAGATAGAGGAGGAAGCAAACAGCCTTGGGGCGCTGAGACCAGGGTAGGGCTGTCAAAGAAAGTTTCACAAAGGGCATTTGAGTTGGTGATATTTGAGACAGATTTTGAAGAATGAAGAGGGGTGAAGTGTGAGTAGGGACGACATGAGAAGAGCATTACAAAGTGGTGACAAAGCATTAGAAAAAGTCAGACCGAACAAAGGGAACACCATCTGCAAAGGCATGAAGGTGTAAGTAAGAATGCGTTTGACAAATAGCAAGTGCAGGGTGACTAAACATAAGCACATTGAGGACACTATAGACTGGAAGGTATGTTAGAGCTATATGTTGAAGGCCTTAGGTACCATGGTTAAAAGTATTGCTTTCTTCCTAAGGCAATGGGAATTCATTGAAGATTTAATGGCAGGTTTATCAATTGGGATCCAGAGGCAAACAAAGCAAGTGAAAAACAGTAACCACTTTGGCTTAAGGAGAAAAAAAAGGAATTTATTAAAAGATATTAAGTAGTTCAGAGACACTCTGGGATCGACAATGAGTTGAATCTTAGAGGTTCTAGCAAAGGCTACTGAGCACACAGTCCAGTGGCCACATCGATGACCCTGGGCATTAGTTGGCAAAACCTCCACCAACACAAGACACCATTTCTATCACCCTTCATAGAAACAAATTCCACATAGCACCTCCTTCCTCACATTGCTCTTCCAAATCAAAGTCTTGCACACATTCTTCTGATTGGCAGAACCCTGGTCACATGCCAGCACTGTAGCTTCAAGGGAGGCTGGAAAGTGAGTTTCTAGTTTCTACCTAGGCAGGTAGCACCCATAATGTGAGAAATTCCAAATATAGAAAATGTATTCTAAAGAGGCTGAGGCCACAGATCATGGAAACTGTTCACTGCCACAGAGAAGAAGCATAATCAAGTTTACATCATAAAAAGATTTTTTTGCAGCATTATTGAAAATGAATTGCAGAAAAGGAGAGTTGGGGAACAGGGAGATTAAATTAGAAGGTTAGAGCAGACAAAAGATGAAGAGAGTGTGGACTTTAATTCTGACAGTAGACACAGAACAAAGTGAACAAAGAACAAAGACATAAGATCCTAACAAGCAAGGACCTGATCTATCTTTTTCACTTCTGAAACAATAGCACATAGTAGGTTTTCAATACTTTTTCTCTTTTATTATCAATAAAAGA
>NW_012138302.1:2420463-2422111 GCF_000956105.1 Propithecus coquereli | reverse complement strand
GTACATTATTTCTAATCTTTAAAATAACCCTGTGCTATGGTATGAATGTTTATATTTCCCCCAAATCATATATTGAAATCTTAACCCTCGATGTGCTGGTATTAGGAGGTGGGGCATTTGGGAGGTGATTAAGTCATGGGGCCAGAACTCATGAAGGGAATTAGTCCCCATATAAAGGAGGCATGGGGAAGTTTGTTTGCCCCATCCACCGTGTGAGGACACAGCTAGAAGGCACCATCTATAAGAAAGAAGGCCCTGACTGACACCGAATCTGCCTACGCCTTGATCTCAGACTTTGCAGACTCCAGAACTGTGAAAAATAAATTTCTGTTGTTTATAAGCTACCCAGTCTATGGGATTTTGTTATAGCTGCCTAAGCACACTGAGACACACTGTATTGATTTTAATTCCCATTTTACAAATGAAAAAACTAAGGTTAATAGAAGTTAAGTCAATTTCCCACAGCATACAGCCAATAAGTGCTAGAATCAATATTCGAAGACACAACTATCTGAACTCAAGTTCTGTGCAATCTCTGCTATACCATACTACCTCAAGGCATCAGACAAACAAAACAGGCAAAGGAGTTCAAAGAATGGACACAAAACAAACTCTGGGATCTCTCTCTCCCTCCAGACTCTATCCTCACCAGCTTAGGGTACTGGAGTGCCACACTGGGCCCAATGAGCATCAACCCTGCAACTTCCCTCTCCTGGGTTTGTGAGTACAACGGGGGCACCTTCCCACCCCGCCGCCTCCGGGGCCACTCCCAAGGATAGCCGACCCTGTAAAAGGGCATTCCAGTAAAATCCCATTGATTTTGATCATCATCTATTATTATTGTTATCTAATATTGCATTAGTTTCAAAGGTAACGTTTGGAATAAATCATGAGTGTTAATACTACTGCTGCCTTCAGATGTTCCTGATCGGGAAATCACCTGCAGGGATTTCTGCTGTCAGGAGCCTCCACTGCATCTGTAGTTTCTTGACCACGCAAACTATGTCCTTTCCCCTCTAAAGCTCTGGGGCCTTTCTTTCCTTTATTTAGAAGGTGATTCGGTATTATTAATCTCACCTTTTTGATTGTTCTGGGCAGCTCTGTAGCTGAGCCTTAGACAAAGCCTTTCTTTGTCCCAGTTCTTGTCATTTGGATCCATTGCCTTGTTGTGCTGAACCTGAATCCCTGCCTTGGAAAGACAGTAAGTAGCACAAGGATTAATAGCTCAGGCTCTGAGTTTGAGTCCTAGTACCATCACTTTTAGGGAGACCAACAATCCTGATTCACCTAGGACTGTCCTGGTTTCAGCATCGAAATTCCAGAATCCCAGGAAATCCCTCAGTCACAGGTAAACTGAAATGGTGAGTCACCATAAATTCACTTCCTAGCTGTGCAACCTCGAAAAAGTCATCAAACCTCTCAATACCTAATATGCAAATTTGGCAAAATACTAACATTTACCTCATCAGGTCATTGCGAAGATTAAATGAGGTATTTATACAGTGCTTAGAATAGAATAAGCATGCAATACCTTTTAGCAAATAATATTGTTATTCTTCACCCATTAGTATTCACTCAGCCTATAATTCTTTCCAAGAAAGAGAAATCCTGCTCCAGACCCTGAAGTTCAAAACTGGGGCCCTTTCTG
>NW_012138302.1:2418470-2420413 GCF_000956105.1 Propithecus coquereli | reverse complement strand
CATGGCTGTGTGTGCATAATGTATTAATATATATGTGTGTATAAATGTATTAATATATGTGTGTGTATGTATATATGGGCACACATACGACTATTAGCCTGAAAATTTTTGTACAAAAATCGATATAGTTGTTTTAGGGTACTGAAATTATTAATGCTTTTACTTGTTCTTCAAATTTTAATTGTAATTTCCAAAATTGGACATGACAGCTTCCCCTCCGAAGAGAGATGTGCCTAGAAAGTACTTGGGTAACCTGTGCTTCGGGTAATTTTGAAATAGGCAAAAAAGGTTAAAGTATCTGAAGACTCCCCAAAGCTCTATCCAGTGGTCTGGCAATGGAAAAACTTACCTGGTGTATCTCTGAAGCCCAGTTGGACCTGATGCAGTGCTTCTTACCTTCCTGGAGGGTGCTGTAAGAACCGGCTACTCTTAAAGTGAGATGCTCGTGTTGGAATCCCAGAGCTTGTGTCAGAAGTGTATGAGGTTGTAATGATGGATATTTGTCAGAATAACCATTACTTTCCCTGGCCCCTAAGCAGGGAGCTGTGCCTCTGTAACAGGGAGAAAGATGGGTTGTTCTTTGCTTTCCACATCAGCAGCGTGGCTCATAAGGAAACACTAACAGCAGCAGTCGCCACAATGAAGTATGTGGCACAGCCTGCAAGATACCACTGAGGTATTTCTGAAAGATTCATTCCACCTTAGGACAGCCAAGCCAAGGTTGAATGTGCAGTGTGTAACTACCATTTACTGAGCTTCCCCTGTTAAGCAATCTTTGTGCTGGGTGCTTTACGCATATTATCTTCCTTACCCTCACAGCAACTCTAGATGTGTGTTACAGCTCCATTTTGCCCAGAAGGAAACCGAGACCCAGAGATATTGAGTATTGTATCCAAGTTTTCTTAATAAAAAAATTGCTGAGTTGGAATGAAACTCAGTCATCTGACACCATGCTCTTCACTACACCACTTGAATGCAAGTGGTCCTCTCTCCTGGGACCTGGCATGCAGTGGCTCCTGGAAAAACTTCTCCTTAACTGTAGACTCTGAGGGGTTAGAGAAATGAGAACACAACAGAATATGAGGGTTGGAGTTACTCAGAACTCGCTCAGAAGAACTCCCTTGTTTTACAAATGTGGAAAATGAAGACTATACGAATAAGATTCTAGTTTCAAACAGTATTTGTACAGTGTTCAAACACAGCTGTTATGGGCTGGATTGCATCTCCTCAAAATTCACATGTTGAAGTTCTAACCCCTAGTACCTCAGAATGTGACTATATTTAAAGATGGGGTCTTTTAAATAGTAACTACGTTAAAATGGGTCATTAAAGTGGACCTTAATCCAATATGACTGGTGCCATCATAAAGAGAGGAGATTTGGATACAGACCCACACACAGAGGAAAAACAATGTGAAGACAGAGAGACAATGGCCATCTGCAAGCCAAGGAAAGAAGTCTCAGAGGAAACCAATCCAGCTGACATCTTGATCTTATCCTTCTAGTCTTGAGAAAACAAATTTCTCTTGTTTCAGACACCCAATCTGTGTACTTTGTTATGGAAACCCTCGCAGATGAATACAATTATTTCTACTTCTATTATGTCCTTAAAATAATTCTGTAAGGGAAATTGGTATCATTATTATTATCATTATTATTTTACTGACAGAGAAATTGTGGTTTGCAAAGAAAAGGCAGAAGTACTTCGGGGCCCCAAAAACACTTAAGTTAGTTTTTATAAAATGAAAGGGTTATATGATGTCAGAGAACTGACCTTGATTCTACATGAGAGTCTTTCTCCCTTCTGAGGCTAAGCTCAGCAAAACATCTCTTGGATAGAATCACAGAATATTAGAGAATGCTTTTTGAAATTATCTTACCTCCTCTCATTATATAGATGAATAAATAGAGGCTTAAGGAGAAAGACTTTTTGTGCCTACTATA
>NW_012138302.1:2356917-2418420 GCF_000956105.1 Propithecus coquereli | reverse complement strand
TTTTTTTATATTCCTATTTATTTTAATGTATCTTTTTTGGTAAAATGTTCAAATATCTTGCCCATTAGTTTTCAATGAATAGCAGATGAATCTATAAATAAACTGATACTAGAGATATTTAGAAAAAGAAAATTACCTCCACTTGGTATAATTGGACATTGCTAATGAGAGAGAAAGGAGGGGGTTGAGGATGATAGCAATCATTTTAGGTTAACGTTGATTAAGAGAGTTTACCTGAAGGACTGAGTAAATATGACCAAATGTGGCTATTCTTATGCCTTCTAATTAATTATTGCCATTCAATAGTTTGCACCTAAATCTAAAATGCATAGAATTGAATGGCTTAATAATGCTCCCCTGACATTTTCTGCATTTGTAAAAACAGATGAACCTTAATTGGTTTTTATCTAGTTCTTGTAAGAGAAATAAACAAATCTCAAAAACCAATCCCATATCATTCCCCAGGAAACCCTGGCAGCAGCTCAGTGTTTACTCTCCCAAAGAGTACTAAATAAAATACTCAATCAGGAGAAAGAGAAATGTGAAACTGAGAGCTGTAGGCCCTGGAAGCTAATTAAATGATTGATCCTTTGTAATCACCTTCCCTACAATGAAGGATGCTGAAAAGCTAGTTCAGGAGATTATACTTTGCTGCCTCTTGAATCAGTGAAGAACAAAATGTTCTTTGACAGTAGGGGGTAGCTGGTTGGCAGCAGATGGAGGAAGAGGAGTTGCTTTCTTCACCTGGAACTTCCATATTGTAAAAATAACACTGTAGGTTGCATCTGAGCCAAGCCAACCCTCCGCTGGACCTCTTGCTGCAGCTGGGATGAAGCTTGTTGCATGGCCAGAGCAGCTGACACTCAGGGGATGCTTGAGCCAAAGAGTGAACGTGGGCCTGCCGGGATTGGGGTGCTTCACAAAGGATCAACTAATCTTGGTCTCCAGTTCAAACAGATACCAGGACAAACTGAGAGAAGAAAACAAAATATGGGATAGGCACTATAGCATTAGATGCAGAAAAAATTGAAAAAATACACTGTTCCTTGAATGAGCCCAAACATATTATGAAAAGGCCAGTAGGTGTGGATTCTCTCCATCCTCAATGGATTCTTCCACTTGGGAGTAGGGGAGGGAAACAGTGTGGAAGCTTCAAAGATCATTGATTTTAGTGCCCGCTCCTTCAATATTACAAGTGATAGATGGCCATGAGAGAGTTTATAACTTCCCCACACAGAGGAAGTTATTTAGTGGCACTACAAATTAGAACTCGGATCTAGTGGTTTGCTACTCAGTCACTCTGCCAAAAATGTCAGCTAGAAAGAATGCAGCCCCAGTACAGGGTCTGTGACTAGGCACTTCCTAAAATTTTGTATAGGGCTTTTGATGAAGCTTTTGCTATACCTCAACCTCATCTCTGCTACCAAAAAATAAAACAAGTTATCAGAGATCTCATCATTAAATAATTTTTAAAATGCATTTTATACTTAATGTAAAGAACAATCTATTTAGTATTATATATAGTAAGGCAAGAGAAAGGAGAGGAAAAAGAAGAAATCAAACTAATAGAAAAGAATTTCTGTAGCATGGTATGGTGGGAAAGGCTGTATTTGGGGTACAGATTTACCATGTGTTAGTCCATGAACTTGGGCAATACTCCTGACGTTCGGTTAGTTTGTTTCCGAAGTGGACATAACCTTCTTGTTAGGGCTGTTGTTTGATTGCTTCTCCAAATCTCCAGAATTGTGCATATCCTGGGCCACACTACCTGGGCATAAAATTAGAACCACAAAAGAGAAAGCTCCCTCTTCTTGGAACATCTATGTTATTCTACATTAAATCATTTTAATTATTATTTACATATTAAAATAAAGATACAAATAATAGATACGAATGCAAAATTCAGAAGAATTTTTAATATAAATGACGGGATTTACAAAAATTAATAAATTAGAGGTCATAGCAAGTTTCTTTGGCTAGTCTTTCAAATAATCGTATTTTTTCTACTACAAAACAAAAATGAAAACAAAATACACACTCCTGTGAAGTGGTACAACTATTCAGTGAAAAGACTTTGGGAAAAGAAACACTCTACTTAGCATCAATACAGTTTTTTTCCTTCCTCTGTGAGGTTGTATCTAAGATGGGAGACAAGATGTACATGCTTGACACAACTTGAAAATAATACAAAACAACAAATCAAAATGGGAAAACAATATAACACAAAGGGAATCACAGTCTGAGGGAGCCACAGAAAGCGAGTGGGTTTATAGTAAGGCAACGTTAAGCAGAGACGGAGATCTGATGAGTTTCCAAACTGTTCTGGGACTAAATCAAGGACAGGAATACACAGAGGAAAGCCCATACTTGGTCGGGTTGGCTCACAGCACAAAAATGACAGTTTAAAGATCTACAACAGTCCCCTGTTACTGAGAGGGCACAGTTTTCACATTCACAAGGGCTTGTCCCCAGACTAGATAACTGCCTACGGTTATTCTTCTTCGGTAAATCAAAGCCATCAATTACGGCCTTCTAGTGCCCCCGCTCCAGGTGCTGTAGGACAGACAGGGCTGAAAAGGAAAACCATTGGCTATGCATGGCTCCTTCTGGAGTTGTTTGCTGCCAGTGATGGTGTCAGACAACTGTTGAGAGCACCGTTTGATTCCTGACCCCATGCTGAGCTCAAACCCCAACCAAATCCAGAGCCTGCCATTCATCACCTCACCACATACCTCTGAACCTACAAGATGGACAGGTTGCTCTGCCTTCCTGGAGGTGTGAAAAATGACAATTCCCATGTCCTGACACAGGTTCTGCAGTAATTAGAGCTCTATTCCCTATTGCACTCCTGTTAGTCTCTAGGCTTAAAAGATGCTGCTAACACAGATAGATGTGTATTACCAAATCCTGAACAAAATTGTTCCTATAAGCCACAAAGAACCCAGATTAAGCTAGCAATTTTTATAAGATAATTACACAGTGAAAGGTTAAAAACAATGCTTTTTTGAGCAAAGGTTTGAATTATTTACAGTTGGTAATAATTTTTAGAAATCATTTGTTCAGACAATAATTATGGATTGCTACTTTGAGCTAGGCACTGTTCTAACCTATACTGTAACACTATTTAATTTTTTTGCAGATGGATCAAACTTAAAAGAATTGTTTAAAAGTAAACAATACATACTTACAAAAAATAGGTTCAAAAACGCTTCAGGATAAAATGAAAACCAAATGTCTTTCTCATGACCGTCACTCTCATCCCACTATAAGTAAACTGTTGTTAATTCCCTAGTCATTTCTCTCCCTGTATGCAATGCGTGTGTGTGTTTGTGTGTGTGTGTGTGTGTGTGTTTAAACATAAACTGCTAAGTAGAGTAAGTAGTGTTTTTCACTTTTGACAAACTATTGTACTACACATACAGTTCTTTAACAAATTCTTTTCGTTTAATAACACATCATGGACATTTGTCCATGAGTCATACATATCTTTTTGTTATTTTAAAAGCTATATAATTTTATACTAAATTAACTTAGCTTATTTGATTCCATGATTTCCCCCATCAATTAACATTAAGGTTGTTTCCAATTTTTCCCTATTACAGTAAACCATCCATGAACATGCTTGTATTTATATCCTTGTGTACTTATGCGTTATCTCTGATAGATGATTGCTAGAAGTGAAATTGTTGAGACTATGAATATACATAATTTAAAATTTATACAAATGGCATTACATGTCCTCAAAAGTGGTTTACCAGTTTATACTCTGACCAATGTTATATGGAAGATTTCAATTCCTCATACCCATATCAACATTGGACATTACAAATCTCGTTAAATTTTTGCCAGTCTAAAACTTTTTAAAAATGCATCTATTAAACAATATTTCCCAATTACTATTGGAATTGAATATTCTCTCATTTGTAGGCCATTTTATATGCATTCCATAAATTGCCAATCCATACCATTTACTTGGCTCTTCCACTAGGCTGAGCTCCCAAAGACAAAGCTTTATCTTTTCATATTTATCTGCAGGAGTTTTTCATAGAGATATTTGCGCTTTGTCTTCCATATGTATTTTGCAAGTCAGGTTGTTTTCCCATTTGTTTTCTTCTGTCTTCTGTGTTGCATACTTTCAATAATGTCTAACACTCTTGGCTGTCTGTTGTTATTTAAAAACGAAGCATTTAAATATTGATTAGAAGCTCTGAGTGTAGAGATGGGACCTGCCAAATGGTAGACTTCACTGTGAAATCTTATTGAAAGTGAATTCTTTCTTGAAGGACCCCAAAATATCAGTGTGTATGAGTCTCTTCCCTGAGATAGTCCAGTTTTTCTGGAAAATAATCTATTTCTGCCTGAGAGAATTAGTGATGTGGAAGATTTTCACTGATTTCCTGGAAGCCTGTCAGGAAAAGTAAGTTTAGGATTTCACTTTTCAGTCTTTAGACTTTTAACTAATTCCCCTGTTTTCAGTGTGGGCCCTTACCCCTACCTGATCTCTCTGAGACAAAACAGCCTCTGGTCAAATTTCTCCAGGATATAAGCCCATCTCCTGCTGGGGAGAGGGTATTCACCTGGCTTCATAGATTCAGTGGTGGGGAGCTGGCGCTCTGACTACCCCCTGGAAACCCTCTAGGGTTCAGCTCCTACTGCACTCTAATTCTGCATGGTCCCTGCTGCCTCTGTTCCTGAATCATTATCAAGCTTTCTGAGATGACTGAGTGTGCTTGTCATTGGTATCCTGTTCTGAAAGTACTCAGGTTTTTACCTTTTTTCCAGCTGTCTGCTTTCCACCTTCCAAACACTTATTAAACTGCTCTCCAGCCCAGGCAACAGAGCGAGACCCTGTCTCAAAACAAACAAACAAAACAACATGTCCACTATTGTTTCATCTTCTATTTTACTTATCGTCATGAGTTTACACTTTTTAAAATCTTTTACTGTTGTTTTAGTGGGATGAAAGAGAGAAAAAAGATAAAGTTTTGTTTCCAGTCTTTTGTGTTCAAGTCTTTCACATAGCTTGTCTCAAATACAGATGTTTCTGGGAGTGTGTGTTAAGCAGAAATCATCAGCAGTTCTCTCTGGTTTATTCATGGTGTTAATTTATGTGACAAATTTTCCAAAGCAATCTTTATAAATGGACAGGGAAAGGTTGGGACCAATACAAAAAGCTCTGAATTGGAAATCAGGAAACAGACTTCATTCTTGTTTCTGCCACTCATTAGTCCATTTTCATAAGGACATCGATCATTCCTTCTTAGAGGCTCAGTTTCTCCATCAGTAAAATGGGAGGTTATCTACAGGAGTGCTAACATTAGGTGGTGGTTCTTCGAATGAATGTGGAGACTGGGAGCAGGATTATTCTGGACCATGGGGCATGTCTAGAAGATGGAGGGAGCTCATAGGACCCTGCAGTTTAAGATGTCACTCCACAAAGAGTCAAAACAGTGCAGTAGAATTTGGTGATTTGAAATCAGAGAGCCCTGTGTTCAAATCCTCAATGCATAAAATATAGCTGTATAACAGCGGTGTAACTCATATGTAAAATATAATTTATGACACTTATTTTGTAAGGTTTGTGTTTTTCTGTTTGTAATGTGTCCTTGTTAATTGCCACTTGGAATTTTCCCTACAGATACTTCTGAACAACGTCTCTGACACCCTCTTTCCATCTGAAGTACATGATTCTCTCTCCATGACCCGATGCACAGGAGCCTGACATAACTCAGGGTGGGGACTTAGCTCTAAGGTATGCTGGAATTGTTAAAATGTTTGTGCTTCTGGAAAATGTGGGGAGAAACTCCCCATTGTTGAGCCTGGAGCTGAAGAAATGGTTTGGACTGTGGAGCTGCCTGCTGAGGGTCCACATCTTGTTTTGGTCGTCTGAGTGTCCCACTGCCAGCAATCAAAGGTCCAATCCAGTGGGTGGGGCACAATCCCAGAGGTGCAGACAATGCATGAGCCTTAAAATTAGGCAGCAGAGGGTGAAAAGCCTTTGAGTGGACTGAGCTACTTGGAGCAGGGCAAAAGGCAGACATAATCGTTACATGCAAAGAGCACAGGCAACAGTTAACTGCATTTCACCAAAAAGTGACAGAGCACACTGAAAGGAGTGTGACTCTTACAAGTGCTGCACGATGGACTTAAAAGAAAGAAAAGTTATTCAGGGAGAACAGCTTCATGCTTATCATTTTCTTGGTAATTTTCTTCTCCAAAAGGGGAGTAGCTGGGAAAAGAAAGAGCTAGATGGGTGTATTGAATATTGAGATTTCAAAATTGAAATTAAGGAAATTTCCTGTAAGAGTGTGATCCAGGGCTGACACTGAGCACAGATGCAGCCAGTCTGTCTGGGACTTTATATCGATGGCTCCAAATGTTTGGTTTGCTGAGCACCAAGGGATGGGAAAGAACAATTTTTTAAAAGAAACTTTCTTTTGATGTTAGT
Organism: Propithecus coquereli; assembly: GCF_000956105.1. Lineage (NCBI taxonomy): Eukaryota > Metazoa > Chordata > Mammalia > Primates > Indriidae > Propithecus > Propithecus coquereli. The sequence continues at coordinate 2,411,972 of NW_012138302.1, read as the reverse complement.
AATCAAGTTTATTAACATTCTCAAAGTTCATTTAAAAATGAAATTTCAAAGAGCTGCTTCTTTTTCAATTACTCAAGCTGACAGGCCCATTTTTGACGTGTCATTTCTGATGGATTAGGCCAGTCAAATTGCATTACATTATAAGTGTCACACAGCACAGCATTAGTAATGTCATTGAACAGAATGTAGATATCAGCGATGAGTGTCCCAGAGAGGCTGTTTTCCGGAAGACATAGGCATCTAAATATCTATTTCTCATCTTTGATTCTTTTTCTTAAACTTCATTTTCTCTCAGTTGTGATTTTTCTCATGTCTCTTTGGCTCTTGCATGCCTTTTCTCTGTACTTGATCTCCTCCAGTTTGCCAATTCTCTGGGGAGAATTGATTGGTGAAAAAATTTTTTTTCCCTAGTTTACCTAGATCAGGTTCAATGTGAACACGGCAGGTGAATAGAACATACATGAATGACTAGAATTACCTTGTTGAAACTTAAGAAGTACCCAAACAGTATGACTGGAGTTTCCCCAGCTTTTACTGCTGTCTCTATTTCATTTAAGCTTATTGCCTTTTGAACAACAAAAATTAGTTAGCTATCTTAAAAAAAAAATCTAATGGTGTAATATGTGATAACTCACAGCACTGAGTAGAAAACTGAAGAACCAGTCTTTGAAAAAGACAAGAACTAAAGGATCTCTTGAGGCCTACATAGTGGGCATGTCTCTCGCATTGGGACTCCGCCATTTCTGAGTGTTTGTTTTCTGCTCTATGTGCTAATTCCAGGGAGAAAGGGCTTGTGTGCCGAGTTTCCCACCATTCAGCTAAAGGACAAAAGAGTTTCTTGATTGATCATCCCATCAGTACTCACTGGGGGACAGGTGGTTCCCAAAGTGAGGAAAAAGAGCTGCTTGGTCTGCAAATCCCCTGATACCCATGGCTACACTGAAGGAGCTGGTTGCCATGAAACAGGATCTGGCAATAGCGACAGACACAGTGAATGGTGTGCTAAAATTTTGGTACTGTTGAGTCCCATGTGAAATCAAGTGTGGTAAAGCCATTACTAGAAGAACCAGTTGATAGGAGAAGCTGGGGATGAGTCCAGGTCACAAAAACCAAACTCAGGGAAGCCTACAACCAGCCAGTGTAGCAGACGGGTTAAACACCAAGTTCAGAGAAATGGGCTCATAACTTTTCTCATTATGTTTCCTCACTGTAAAAGGAGGATGAAAATAATACCTGCCTTTATAGGGCAGGTGTGAGGAATACATGACACAATGCCTACAAAGGGCATGCTGCAGCAGCCAATGCTGAGTAAGTGCTGATGTGTGTTCTTGAGACAGTCCCAAGATTGTCAAGTGGACATTACTTCATATGGCTTATCCCTTTCAGATGTTTATGCTCCACTTCTATCATGGAAAGTTTTCTGCCTGAAAGAAGCTGTGTTCAGAAGCCTCTGTTAGACATTTGCATGGCTCAGGGTGGAGTACAAAACAAAAGCAATGATTCCCTTTTCCCCCTGTATACTAAATCTGCCCATTGCCATGCTAAGCACACGCCCCTCCTGTCTGTTACTCCTCTGGACTCGGGACACCATATAGAATGAAAATTTGATTGAGGTAGGAAGAGGAAACAAGAGGAAAAGTAAATGAGACCAGCAGTGACATGCATAATAAAACTCTTTGAGAGTTTGCATATTCTTAGAAGCCAAGAGAGAAAGTGAACTTATTCAAAAGCTTCTCTTCACCCACAAGTCCTGGAGTGTCCAGCATGCCAGGCCCAGGCCTCTAATGGGCAGTGCTCATTGGAGGCACCAGTCTTGTAGGGTTGTATACTAAGAACCAAAACATATGCAGCTTCCCAGCTGCCCAGTTTCAACCTAAGAACTCTAGAAAAATGAGTCGTTCCTCAGCTCCAATTAGTTTCAGACAGTTAGCATTCCGCTTCTGCTGATTGGAGAATTGCTAACTACTTTCTCCTCTCAAAGGCCATTTAAGCTTTTAGGAGGTTGTACTTCTACGAGGTCAATGCTAATTGGAGCTGCTGCTGACATCTGTAGATATTGGAGTGACAGGAGTTGTATTGACTCCTGGTCTTCCTTCTGATCTCATCCACAGCATCACTTTCCCTCGTGGCTAACCGTTCTTGCCTTCTCTTTCTCTCTAAGACTGCTTATAAAATTTAGCTCGTTAATTGTGTTATATGGTGCTGTAAAATATCTGGGAGATAGTTCGTATTAATGCTTGTATAAAACTCAAAGAAAATAAAGCATTTTTATTGGCAAAGGAGATACAATTATAGTGACAGTGAATTAGGCAGATAGCATGTTTTTCAGTCTAGGAGGAGAGAGTATAATCTTAGGCTTTATGAAATTTTAATTAAATGAATAAATAGGCTCAAATAATATATAGCAGATACAAGACATACAGACTTTCAATTGGTCTCTAGTGCATTTTCTGTTCTTGAGATGCCAAAAAGAGAAATACTTGGCAGATGGGCCATCTATGAAACACATTATGCTGATAGCTTCAATTTGTTTTACATCTTACAGGAAAGATGAATCTGAAACTTCAGTTTGATATAACTAAAGACTATATGTATATATTGATATAAACAATGTATAATCAAGAGAGTCCTAAATATAAAACAATTTTTAGACCTAAGTAGCTTAAAATGTCCAGGATTTAATTTGTAACTTGAATTCATAATGAACTTGCAATTTGGGCACACTATTGATAGTGTGTTTCGGAGACTGTCTCTTGTTACTAAATTATAAAAATCAAAATTTACCAGCCATTATATCTGGATGAGGTCCATGAATGGAGATCAACTTCATTGCCAAGTTCAAGTAGAAAACTGAATTTTCCCCAAGTTTGTGTAGTCTCCCTGAAATCTTTCAAAAGGCATACTTAAATATTCAATTGGACATTGTGAACACAACTTAGTCTACATGGAGATGAAGACTCCACTTTACTAACAGTAAAGATGCTGCTACATAGCATTAATCTTACTGTTCAAAAATGACAGATGAAGCCATGTGTCTGCTTCCAAATAGAGGTTTATGAGAAAAGCATCTACATTGTTGACTAAAATTTTCACTTTATTGTCCTAATATTTTGGCACCAGGAACATAGCCTCACATGATAGGTTGTGCAACTGCCAGGGCACTGCCTCAGTTCAGAAAACACTCAGTGACACGTGAGGTCCAATGGAAGATACCGAGGTGACTAAGAATACTACAGACTCCAGAGAAGTGAAAGTCTGGTAGAATGCAGTAGACATATAGGTAGACCATGATGCTATAAACCGAAAGAAGCAGAGCCATAAACAAATGGCAACATGGGGAAGAGCAAGGGGGCAGGGGTGTAGTGCCAGTGATGCTCCTGGAATGAGCTGGGCAGTGCAGCAGCCTTGAGCGTAGCAGGCCTGGTACTGGGAGCTACAGGACCTGAGTCTGAGTCCCAAACTGGCTGTGTGTGACGTAGGCGAGTCACTCAGCATCTCTGGATCGGACCTCTATTTCCTCAACTGTAAAGTGGAAGTGATAATCTCTCTTCACAGAGCCGCTGCATAATTGAGATAATGTATGTCAAACCTGAAGTGTTAGTCAAACTTGAAGTGCAGGTAAATGAGGTTTTTTGGCCATGTAAAACATCATTGAGTAGTTATTAAAAGTTTGATTTTGAGAGCTGTTTTAAAAGGGATTAGAAGGCCACTAGAAACTTTGATGCTTGTTAAATAAACAAGTAAGCATATAAAAAATTTTAGTTGCTTACAGTAAAATGCAAAGAAATATATTCAAGTATAAAGTGGGAATATAATACTTTTCAATAATTTAAAATTTATGATTTTGTTTTTATAAATGTAAATACAAGCTATTCAATGACGTGAAAATAACAGTATTATTTTATTTGGGTAATTATCATAGTACTAATTTTTTTCTTTTACACACCCACTCATGTGTGTGTGAATGTACCTATTCTGTCCTGGGTATAATTCCTATTGATGCAATGTTTGCTCTTGGACGAATTTTAATTACTCCACAAATTCTTTTTGATTCTAGTATTATTGTCTATTGTACGATTAGTTTTTGGTTAAATAAAGATGTAATTTTAAGTGTTAGAGTTGTCTCTGAGATTAAAGTCAATCAAATATCTTCATATTGAGTTTACACAATACTGCAACAAAAATTGAAGTTAGATTTCCAGATACTGTAAAGAAACAACATGTGAGGGTAGAGAATTAAAGATGCAAAGAAGTTCATATGAAGTGCTTAGAACACCTAAATTCATAGAGACAGGAAGTAGAATGGTGGTCACCAGGGGTTAGGAGGAGGGGGAATGGGGTGTAATTTTTTAATGGGTGCAGAGTTTCGGTCTGGAATGATGAAATGGAGATGGATGGTGGTAAGAGTGGCACATGATGTGAATGTATTTAATGCCACTAAATTGTACACCTAAAAATAGTGAAAATGGTAAATTGTGTTATGTATATTTTACCACAATAAGAAAATTTAACTTAAAAAATGCAAATCAGCTTTTAATTACCCTCCCCCCCCCCAAGTAACCCTGGCTTTCTTTGTTGGTTTGCAAATTTCGGTTCACTGGGGATAAGAGGAGAGATTAAAAATAGAAAGTTAAAATTATAGTGGCACCTGCAAAAGTTTTTCAAATTAAAGAAAATTTTTTAGAGATTGCACAGATTGTTGAAAATATCTCTGATGCTTTCCCCATGTATACCTGGTTTCAGAAAATTAACAATTTCAAAAAGGAGGAAATGAACTAATATTAATCAAGTGCTAGGCACTGTACTAGATGCTTACTGCTGGCCTTTTCTCATTCTATTCTCACAAGAACTTGTGCAGCATGTTATTATTCCCATTTTATGGAAGAGGAAAGTAAGACCAAATCTATAATATAACTGACAAGCTCAGGTTTATATTCTTAGAAATCTATGAAACTTAGTGATTTGAATCCATGTCTCCTAAATCAAGGCCCTCCCCAGATTTTTTATTTGGTTTTATTAATGTGCCAACAAATTTATATTTTGTTCCTTTTCCCTGTATACAGGGCTGGTTGTTTTGGTGGTACATATGGTACACCATAGCAGAAAGAGTAACAACCAGGGGCTTGGAGCAACACCCCAGTCATGGCGCTAACTTTCACTCTCAGTTACTTGAGGTGGAGCAGTGAACCCCATATGGGGAAGTATATGGCCTTGCTTCCCCCGGCTATGAATAACACCTACTCTGCTTGACTGAATTATAATTTAAAGAACAAAAATTATGATATGTGGAAAAGTATCTGACAATGATTATGAGCTATGAAACAAGTGAATCTAGAATTTGTAGCCACAATGACTGCTTATTGCGAAGATCTGTCCAATTTGTCTGGCTACCTTATCACCACGAAATAATTTAAAGCCTTTTGGTTTGAAAAATTCTTATATTCCTTCTTTTTCTCAAGATAATCTCTCCATCCTTCTTGGTAAGGCTAATCAATGGCATTCTGACATTAGCTGTTGTGAAGACAGCGTACAGAGTTCTATGAGGTTGAGAAGCTTGTCTCCAAAGCAGTGTTAACTTCTTCCCTTCCTGCTCCACAGCCCTGCAGGCCCTAGACTTCCCCTCTCAAATAGAATCTCGGAGTCAGTCAACAAAGAGAGAAAGTTGTTGGTGCCTATGCAACCGCTTAGGAGCCCCAGTCCTGTTATGTGTCAACATGACACGTCTAGACATATAACTGGTTTGGGTTTGGAACTGCCTTCGAGATGATGTGCTGAGAAGTTTCCGAACTGGTGGTAGGAGCTAACAAATGAGGTGGTTGTCATGAAGAAAACCTAGGCTGGCAGAGAGGACAATGAGTATGACGTGGCCACAATGCCAATGTTATTTTAAAATTTAATCATGTTGCCAGGTGGCTTACTGGGAATTTATTTTCCATAACAGAGAAAGCGTGCTGTGAATGAGCTACTATCCATACAACACAAAGCAAAATACTCTTCTGATGATGAATCAGGTTAATTTATAAATGTATACATAAAACAGCATAATTCAGAATCCAAAGTTACATTTTTTTCCCTCTGATGTATTCCACTAAGATTGCACTTTAGTAAAGCGAATCCTGTAATTACAAAATGTCTTCACCTTTACTATGTAGGTTCAGCCTGAAGAGGGTTACACCCACATTGGAGCGTGAAAGAAACACACCCCATAAAACTTTGAGAGCCCAATCGATCAACTATTAACTTCCAAACCAAAAGAAAATAGTTTTAATAAGCAGTATCTTCTGATTTTGTTAATTAACTCAGTCCTAAATAAAAGAAAATGGATTATCTTTATGAGGTAACACCACTAGCAAGAGACATGCCTTTGATTTTTTACTTTTTGGAATGTGCAAGTCAGTAGGAACACAGTGACTAGATCTTACCCTCCAGAACGGGAACTGGCTAACTACAGCCCATGGGCCAAATGTGGCCCCACACTAAGAATGTTTACTACATTTGTAAATGGTTTTTAAAAATCAAAATAAAATGATATTTTGTGACAGATGACAATCATATAAAATTCAAATTTCACTGTCCATAAATAAAATTTTATTGGAACACAGCCACATCCATTGTTTACTTATTGTCTATAGCTGCTTTTGCACTGCAGCCACAGTTGAGCAGCTGCAACAGGGAACACATGACCTTCAAAGCCAAAATATTTACTACCTGACCCTTTGCAGAAAGTTTGCCAGACAATGCCCTAAAATCATCCTGCTTAAGTTTATACCCGGCTTTACAATTTATTAGCTGGGTGTTTTGGGGCAACTTGGTCTTCCTGTGCCTCAGTTTCCTCACCCGAGGATTATACAACCAACCACATGTTATTATGACAACTACATAAATTAAATTTGTATAACATGCTCAGAACAGTCCTTGGTGCACAGTAAGAACTCTATAAGTGTTATTTGTCATTATTATCATACTTCATCTTTTAAAAAGTTAAATGGTTATGCTAGTGTGGAAAATTGTAAGAAAGAGTCTTTATTAATGAGAACATAATTGAAAAATATAAAATTGATTATAAACATACTCTGTTATGTAAAGTCAGCAAATAAAATTTCGTAGGGAAAAAATAGTGTATGTATGTTTATTATTCACCCAATCACCCTCCAGTATTCTTAGACAAAAGTCTTAGTATAACTTTGAAGCCCATTAATTCAAGACTGAAAATATAGTTAGGTAAAACAGTGGGGTTGGCATATTGGGCAGATAGCTTAAAGATAGAATTAAGTTTCTTGGAATTATTTCCCTCATAAAATATGTAACTAGATATTGACTGCTAGGCTAAAACACCAGCTGCAATTTAAACAGTTATGACCAATTGTGTCGGCTCACTGTATTAACTTAAATATGATAAAATATAAGAAAAATGCTTGGAAAGCTAAGGGTATTTTAATTTTAAATTTTTGCTTAGAGGCTTTCAGGCAAATTTTGTCTTCTATCTTGACGCAAATTTAATGGGGATTTAAAATATACATGTTCAAGAAAAAATAACAAAGCAAAGGTGGTGGTGGAGTATAATCATCAACATAAAAGGGTTATTTGAAATTATTACTGGTAAAGAATTTAAAATTGGCAAGGAATATGAATACAAATTTTAAGAAAGAAAACAAATAAAAATCACTCTGTTTATGGGTTATATTAATATTAACTCATTTAACATAAGATATATTTGCCCATAGACTGGTAAAGATTTTTTCCTAAATGATAATAATGCTGGTAAGGGTAGAATAACCATAGCAAAGGCTAATGAAATGTTGACGAATGCAATGGACCATGTTCTTCTCTAAGTGCTTTATGTGAATTAACTCAGGTAATACTCAGAACAATACCCTAAATTATGTATTATTATTAAAGACATTCTAATATTTTATGAATAAAAAAACTACTAGTTGGAGGAAGATCTGCTAGGTGTACCCAAGCTGTCTGGTTCCTCAGTTATGACTTCCAACAATCATGCTATTGTTGCAATTATATGGACACATTCACTCTCTGTTGATTTCAGAGAAAACACTACACATCCTGAGCTGAGGACTGGTAAAGGGTGGGGGCTGTGGGAATATTCATTGATTTCCTCTTGATCTACACCTCTTCCAAGAAAGTATGCATTCTTATTCCACAGCTTGTCCTAGACCAATGGTAAATATATTTTCAATGATATTCTTAAGACAATATAACAAAAGTCTTTCCAAGGTTCATAATAGCAGTTTCTGGTAAGTCAGGACTATTATCCAAATACACCATTGTTTTTCTCAGGTTTAGGGTCAGAGGAGCAATCACAAATTGATCTTATAGGTGGGGTTTTTGTGTTGATAGGCAGGAAAGGGACAAGCATTTACTGGGGTCCTGCCAAGCCCTAAGAACTCTGTATGTGTTGACTCATACTGCTCTCATAACTCTGTGAGTTGAGTTATTATCTCCACTTAACAGAAGACATCTCTAGATTAGATTAGCTGAGTGATTTTACCTTAACAAAGCTCACACACCTAGAGGCATACCCTGGTTTTAACTTGTTTACCAGATTCTAAAACTATTCTTTCTAGTACATGGCACTGTCTTCTACCTAAGGAGTTGTTATCTCAGGTTCGATCTTTATAACACAAGGAAGTGGAAGTCTGATATGTCTTATTGGGAGCAGGAGTACAAAACTAGGAGAATGTGGAGGAGGGAACAAATACAAGAGCAGGAAAGGACACTTGAACAGAAAAGTGGGAGGACGACCTGGAGAAACAGTGGGATCAGGAACTGAAGCCCACAGTTGTTTCTTATGTGCTCCGTTAACATGACATGCGGGTAGATTAGATCAAATGGTTGAAGACAAGACACACTTTGCTTACAATTTATCACTGATATTGCTGGGAGGCAGCATGGAATATTATGGGCCACTCCATGTCTGTACAACTGAAACCTAATGAAAACATATTTCACAAACACTCATAAAAGAGAATGTAGGTCAATGCTTGGGTACCAGGTAGAACCACAAAGGGGGGAAGAATGTAAATTCCCAGGAGTGGGCAAGACCCCAACATGTGGTGAGAGATGGCAGCATTAGAAAGTCAAGCCATTGGTGGGAATCCTACCTAGTTAGTGCTGCTGGTAGGTAGAGACTCAGCAGTCAGTGCCAGAGGGCCTGCCCTGAGCTGACAGAGTCCCAGGACAAAGAGAACTTGGGCCCAGAAGAGCAGAACAAGACCCAGGTAGAGCTAAATGAAGCTCCATGCTGATTGGTATGGCACTCCAATCCAATAAACCCACTGCTGAGTATATATCCAAAAGAAAGGAAATCAGGATATTGAAGATATATCTGCACTCTCACGTTTATTGTAGCACTATTCTCAATAGCCAAGATATGGAAACAACCTAAATGTACATCAATTGATGAATGGATAAAGAAAATGTGATACATGCACATAATAGAATATTATTCAGCCACAAAAAAGAATGAAATCCTGTCATTTGCAACAACATGGATGGAATTGGAGGACAATATGTTAAGTGAAATAAGCCAGGCACAAAAAGCTAAATATGGCACATTCTACCTCATAGGTGGGAACTAAAAACTGTTGATCTCATAGAGGTAGAAAATAGAATGATGGTTACCAGAGTCTGGGAAGGGCAATGGGGAGGGGTTATAAAAAGGGAGTGGTTAATGGGTATAAAATACAGTTAGATAGAAGGAATGAGATCTAGTGTTCGGTAGCACAATAGGGCAACTATAGTTAACAATAATTTATTGTATATTTCAAAATAACTAAAAGAGTGCAATTGGAATGTCCTAACACAAAGAAATGATAAATGCTGAGGTGGTGGATATACCAAGTGCCCTGATTTGATCATTACACATTGTATAGGCATATCGACTCATAAACAGGTGCAACTATTATGTATCCATAATAATTAAAAATTTAAAAAGCACTTTACCGACCTCTGACTTCATACAATGATGTGTTGACACATCTCTCACACTAGACTAGGAACTCCTTAAAGGCAGATCCATCTTTAAATACTCAGATTCCAACATAGATTTTACATAAATATTTTATGGAGGGTGGAAGGATGAATAGATGAATGAAAAGAACTTAATTACATGAGGTTGATGGAAACCCACTTACTGTAGTGGAGCCACAAGAGCCCAGAATAGGCTTAGCAGTCAGGATAACTAGATACTGAGTCATAAGAGTTACCAAATCAGGGCTCCTCATACTCTGTTAACCAAGGCCAGAACTGTTCCAAGCGCCCCTAGGTCCTTAGAGGGGCCATCGGGACCACAAGTGAGATGGGAGGAATGTTGAGCAAGGAGCCACTGGGTCAACACCATGCTTTAATGACCATACTCCCTTGCTTCTGTGAAATAGTATATCATAGGAATTAGCTGATCCCCCTATGACAAGTATCAACCATCCCCACACCCCAATTTCAAAGTTCAATTGTCTGGAGTCATACTGTGAGTCATCAGCAGACTAAAAACATGAACTCAGAACTCTGACAGTCCAAAATGGATGCTCTGCCCTTGAAATGTAAGGATGATGCCTTGGGCCTGCTGATCCCAGAATGTGACTTTGTGACTTACTTACATTTTCTTTAGATGATGAAGCTCTATAGACTCACCAGCACCCTCTGACCCAGGCATTCATTCATTTATCCACTAGCTCTGTAATAAAAATACAGTGAGCAAAAAGAGTCTCAGGCCCTACCCTTCTAGAGCCCAAAAAACTTTCCAAATTTTTTTTAAATGGTCATAGTCATAGATTGAGAAGTGAGTAAAAATAGAATTTTCTACGTAGGGAAAGATCTGGCACATAACTTGATACATTTGACGAAATGTCCAATTGGAATTGCAAGGCATTGTGATGATGCTAAATGGGGTGAAGAGGGAAGTCTAGTTATAGTTGCCTCAGCAAATTCCAAATTACTAATAATGGGAGGGCCTTTAACTGCAGGAAACTCTCTGAAATTTTTGAGCCTTAATGGCTACTCTGCAGTTCAAACTAGTTTTGGATTTTTACTGTGTACCAGGCAATTTCATGAGCTGTTGCTAATCCCCAAATAACCCATAAAGCAAGCATCACTCAAGGGATGTCTGAGACTCAGAGAGGCAAGTAGCTTGCATGAAGTTAACAGTACAAAATGGCAGAGTCAGGACGGGAATGTAGGGTTCTGGGGCTTCAAATTCCATACTTTCTTCACTTCCCCAAGCTATTCCTCTTACAACAGGTGAACAATACTTGGTAGGTGGGGGAGAGGGAAGGAACCTCTCCTGATTTAGTTGTAGCAATTAGTGTGGTTAATTCTGAAGGCCCATAGGGGATGTCCATAGTGCCTTGGAGTCACTCTAGGGAAGGAGTATCTGTGCCATTACCATAGAAGCCAGGTTCTACCAAGGGCTGGAGGAGAGGGAGACTGAAAGGGTGTTTACTTTGTATTGGTACCTGGGAGACTGAGGCTTCCAACATCTTTACCAGTAGTCTTGATTCAGAGGGAATGTCTCTTATCTACACAAGGCAGGACGATCCAATAGGAAGAGTGAGAGCGGGCAGTGGGAGCAGCCTAAGCCAGCAGTCAATGACCCGGGTTTAAACCAAGCTCTGCTCTGATGCCAAGGAGCTCTGAGCAGGCTCCTTATCCCCATGTCTCAGCTTCAGGAAGCATTTTTCACTAGACTATGTCTCAGGTTACAAAACCATCTTAACCACATGGAAATGATCTGATGATACCTTAAAATAAATATGAACAAGGCTAAAAGCACTATACAACCCTAATGTATTATTTTTTCTTTTAATACTTTAAGACTGCCTATGAAACCCCAAGTTTGTTAAGTTACCTGTTTAAGAGGATCACTTGCATAATCTAGACACATGCTATGCTCTGTGCTGCCGCCCACCTGTCTTCCTCCAAATATGCAAACCTCATAACTAAGAATAAGACTTAGTTATCAGTATTTTTCATCCGACTGCATAATTATAAGAGTTGATTAGAAAGTCTCTTTTTAGCTCATTTGTATCTCCAGGGTAGACACAGAATTAGGCGGCTGTAATTGCAGAGGCTGGAGAAACTGTGAGGCTTAAAATGAAAAGAAAAAAAAAAAAACACCCAAAATGTGCCCAGTTAATTTAGTGTGAGTTTTTATTCACTTGTTTCTGATTCTCTGTTACAACCCTGGAGGCTCATAAACAAATTTTTATATAGTCTACTACTTTTCTCTTTCTCTCCACACATGTATTAGTATATTTTGATATAAGGGTGAACTCTTACAGGCAATATTAACCTCCCAATATATATTTATTTCTAACCCAATAACTCGCTAGAACACTGGAAGATTATTTTTGAGTTACACACTGTGATCAATTTAATATACAGAGAACTAAATCCTACAGACACAAAATTATGATATGTAGAAACTTCTCTTAAGATGCAGCTGGAATGATGAAATGTGACCCAAGAAGCATAGAGAGTCATAAGAATATGGCAGGATTTGACCTTATTTTATTCTTGCTCATACTTTGTAGATTAAAATATTATTTTAACTTGAAATAAACAAATACACATCTTCCTTATTTCCCCCTTCTCCCTAAAAGATAAGAGCAAAATAAAATTATCTTTAGTCTGCAGCTGCTACCAGAATCATCAAAAGATAGCACTGGTAAATAATGTAGCCACATAAAAAGCTTTGAAGCCCACAAACATGTTCTCCTTTGCTAGAGGTGGGGGCAGCAGCACCAAGCGAACAGAATGAGAAACAGTAAAGCCCATAATTCCTGGTGACAGTCTCTGCATCTATCCACGACAGAAGGTTCTTTTGAAATATGAATCCCATTATTTTAGGCCACCTTGCTCACAAAGAAATCATTAATTTAAAAATACATATGAGGGTTTACTCCAAACTAGGTAAGGTGTGTTTTAATAGCAAACTGAGCACAGGGGGAGCAAGTATATCTGGCCAGATAAGTCAGGGATGTTTTCATAGAAGAAGTGCCACTTCATTTGAGCTGGGGCATCAAGTTATGTAGAAGAGTCTTCCAGGCAGAAGGAGCAACGTGAGCCAAAAAGCTGAAGACATACAAGTGCATGTAAAATTGAAGTAATGGTTTAAAAAAATCCAACGTAGCTGAAACATAGGGTACTTAGCAGAAATGCGTAGGAGATGAGGCTGGAGAAATACACGGGGACAGATTGGAAAAGCTCATATCTGAAACTAAGGAGTTTGAACCTGAACCTGAAAGCTGTGAAAAACTATTTGAGGTTTCTGTGTAGGAAAGTGACATGATCAGAACTGTGGGAGTTTTATTTTGTTTGTTTTATAAATTTTGTTAAAGTATAATATGGATACAGAATAAATGTACAACTTACTGAATTTCACAGTTAACAGAGCCATGTAACCAGTACCCAGGTCAAGAAATATAACACTGTCAGCTTCCTGAAAGACCTCCTCATGCTTCTGTCCTGTCACTAACTTCCCACCCCTGCAAAAGTGACCATTATCCTGATGCCTAATACTGCTAATCAGTTTTGCCTGATTTTGAACTTCGTATGAATTAACCAATATGCTATATGTGTGCTTTGGTGTTTGGTTTCTTTTGCTCAATATTACACTTGTGACATGTTTCTCATTATGGTGTGGAGTTGAGTTCATTCTTTCCCGTTGAGGTATATAATAGTATCCCACTGTATGAACACACCGCAATTTATTTGTTCTAATGTTGAGATGGACATTTGAGTTATTAACAAACAATGCTACTACGAACATCTCACACAAGCCTTTTGGTGAATATATGTGTTCACACCTGTTGACTATATGTAGCAGGAGTAGATTTGCTAGGTCAAAAACTATGCTGATGCTCAACTTTAGTAGATACTGCTAAACATTTCTCTAAAACATGTTGCAGTTCACATTACCACCAACAGTGTATGAAGTCCCAGTTCCTTCACATCCTCACCAACCTTGGCATTACCTTTTCTATATTAGCCTTTATTAGAATATATGGTCATATTCTGAAGTATATTTTGAAGAGAGTGATAGTGGAGAGAATACAGAGGTCAAAGGCCAGTTGGGAACTATGGAGATAATCTAGGAATGAAAGTGTGGAGCCAGGACAGTGCTGGTATTTGGAAGCCAGCTTTTGCTAGTGCCTGTATTTGTCATGTATGGTACACATCCAGTGAAAAAAGGTCACATGCAATAATACTGAAAGCCTAGAGTTTCATCATCTCATGCATACTTGTACTTTTTCCTTTCAATGATAATATAATTTCCATTTATATAGAATCCTTAATCCCAAAGCCCTTTGCAAATGAGCAAAAGAAATGTAGTCCAGTCTGTGTCAGTTGGCAGAAGAGAGAAAACAAAAGGCCCATGTCTGCCCGCCACCTTCTCCCCTCTGCCGGGGTTGTGAGGTTGGCCTCCACTGGTACTCTGCCTACTGCGCTCTGGAGTAAGCTTGTGCCTGCAAATGCTGGGCTCTGACACATTGCAGGAGCCAGCAGCAGGGAGATTGCCCGGCCTGATCAGCTTCCGGGATAGCATCTGCTCCCCGCTCTGAGATCCCCCTTCACGGGGCAGCCAAGCAAGGACAAGGGATTCAGAGGATATGTGGGAGTCCAGCCAATGCACCTGCAAGCGAGAAATGGGATTTCAGTTTCCTCTGAATCACTTGACTAATGATGATCACTTGCTATGGGAACAAGAAGGCTTTTGTTTGTGAATTTTAACCTTTAATTCCAACTGTTTTAAGATGATTTTCAGAAAGTTGGCAGGCCATACCATTTAACAAACCATTTCTGAGAGGCAGGGTCTGCGAGGTGTCAGGGAAGCAGTATGCCCAGTGGTGGATTACACCCACGGCTTCCAATCCAGAGAGAGGCATTAGCTCCTTCACATCCATTCAACAACCCCTTCCCCATCCCACTCTGCAACAAGTCCAGCCTGGGAGCCTGCTGTAGCACCCTTTACCATCCACACCACCGGTGCAGTATGCATTCCCTGGGCTGATCTCCCACACCCAGTGTCATGCAGATAGGCTTCTTGGGAAGGGCTAACCCCTAGAGGAAGGCTTGCAGGTTGAAATTGAGGTTATGAAGAAAGTTTATAGAGGAGGGCTTTCCCTACCGGATCACCTTATTGAACTGGAGGGTGTTCTTTCTTTATTTAAGACAAGTCAAAGTGAGTTCTCTCTCTCTCTCTCTCTCTCTCTCTCTCTCTCTCTCTCTCTCTCTCTCTCGGCACCCTCTTTCAAACGTATCCCTTAGCCCATCAATGTCTTTTCAACCTTCCTTATAGTCCCTAATTAATTTGGACTCTGGGATCAGCACCTTAAATTCCCTAACAAAAGCATCCTCTTTCTCAAATCTGTTCTTTTGGGTTGCATTTCCTGTCTCTGCTAACAGTACCATTTTCAGCACCAGTCCCTGACTCAGAACCTCGGGGGCATCTTTGACTACTGCTTCACCCCCAGTCTCTGCCCACCACTCTCCATCAAAGTCCTGTCAGTTCTACCTTTCACACCACACTGAATTTTACTTTCCTACTTCCACCACCTTGGCTGGGTCCTCTTGCCTGGAAACTTACTAGACTGCGGCCTAAACTGTTGACCTCCAGCATACTTATTCTGATGTGTCCCACATCACACTAAAAGTTCAATCTTCTTCAAGTACATATACATATACATGTGAATGAAGCATTTATTTCCAATGTTCATATTTTTAAATACCCAAGTTTCTCCAATGCCTCCAGAATAAAATGCAAACTTTTAAGATGGGCTTTTAAGGCCTTCTGAGTAGATGCCTCAACCCATACTTCCAACACCCTCCTCATTGAGTACTTTGCAATCTCATCCACTAGATTTTAAATTATATTTTTTGGAACCTCAGTGATTCATGGAAATGCTATAGAATCCATCTTAGAGACCAAAAGGGGGAGAGATG
Organism: Propithecus coquereli; assembly: GCF_000956105.1. NCBI lineage: Eukaryota > Metazoa > Chordata > Mammalia > Primates > Indriidae > Propithecus > Propithecus coquereli. The sequence goes on along the minus strand of NW_012138302.1, from coordinate 2,396,012 downwards.
CTGAACAGGTAAGCCCTGGCCCCTCATTTTATTATATTTTATATTTATATTCATATTATATTATATGTAATATATACATTTATTATATTTTAATCTTATACACATAAGTTGCACTGTTTAAAAAATAGTAATGAGTTTTAAACCTACTGTTCTCTTATAACCAAAAAAACTTTTTTGAGCTCTGAATACTCGATCCCACATCTCTGCTTTTTGCTACTGTCGTCTTCAACTGGATGAACTTCCCTTTCATTTCCACATCCTGGATCCAGAAACTCCTCCAAACCCATCCTAATACATGTCTTCCACCACTAATCCTGGAAAGCCCCTTTCTGTCTCCATCCTTGAGCCAAAGTTCTCTATGACCTCCTGAAGGAGAGGGCTGAGGGAAGAGGCTGTAAGCACACTGGCAGGACCTGCTGACCCCAAGGCTCCACTGTAGTGTGCATGTGGTACCATGCAGGTAGGCTGGAGGACCCCCAAAGACAAAAAAGGAGGGACTACTTCTAGCACTCTAGCTCTCGTTAGGCCTCTCTACTTCTTTATAGGGACGTGCTTCAGCCAAGGGGACACTGTGATGAGAAAGCTCACTCTTGTGGCCAGGTAGGAGACACATTCCTAGTCAATCACATTGATTTCTGTCTCTCACTTCATTCAGTTCCCCATGCCCATGATGATTTTTAACTCTATTACCAACTTTCCCTGTGTGCTCTCAGCTCTGGCTCCTCCTACACATTTGTCCAGAAATCTTTCCCACCTACTTTTCCTCTTCAGAAGTGTGTCAAAATCTTTAGTTCACTTTAAACTCCTTTTCCCCTCTCAGGTTTTTGAACAAGAAGTCCTCACATTTTTATAGAATCTGTATTTTTAGTGGAATTTTAATGAAGTTTGTATTTTTAGTGGAACCTAGGCATTATTTTGGGTTAGGGAAGATATCTGAGGTCCAAGTAGGCCAAGAGTTAAGGAAATTCAACAAGATAAAAAAGAAAAATTGGAAAGGAAACTAAATGAAGGTCTAAGGGGAAATGGATCGAATCTGAAGAGCTGGACAAAATAGAAAGCAAAGTAAGCAAAAGGCCTCAAGTCCAGTAGTTAGCTGAGACAGTTGCATGATATGGGAAAGACAAAGATCTGAGCCTGGTGCTAAGATAGAGGCACTCAGCCTCAGTCATTTTTTATAGTTCTTCAGGGAATAAGTGGTCCTTACCAGCAGTTGTTAAAAGTCAGAGCCTTTCCCTATAGTGTGATCCCAAAAGTGGTAGCAGCAAGAAGTTCTTTAATTCTCAGCCTACTGAAATGAAAAATATAGTTTCTGTAGAAGCAACATATGATGTCATTAACTTGACTTCATTCAGGATTATTTTCTAATTTTATCAAGCCTCTTGATACAACCACACAAATAATTGGAAAGGCAAAAATAGTTTTGGCATGCAGCTAAAGTTCTGAACTACTCCCACATTAATGTGATGGCTTTTACTGATAGATCACTTGGAGTCAAGGTGGTGGGGGTGGACTGGTCACTTCATTCAGCAAGTGTGTACTGATAATTAAGGGGTCCATTAAGAAACAGTTAATTCAGTAAAAAATGGCTTAAATTGTGTGCATATGTGTACATGTATATACTCAAACAAAAGCAGGAAATATTGATAAAATAACCTTTCAGTTATGATGGCCACCCAGAATGCACCCAGCTGCGTTGCTCTATGTCTTCTAATATCCCTTTGTATTAAAAACAATTGAGCAGAGCAAAGATTTGTTTCCATATCTACTCTTAGAAAAGATAATGAAAACAACAAAGTCTGGAAAAGATAAATATCTGTGTGTGTGTACATGTGCATGCTTCTCCCACATGGGGTAAAAGACACAGAAGCTCAGAAATGAATCACCTTCTCTGGAACCAGTGAGTGCAGCCTTTGGGTCTAACTTCATTTCTGTGGAAATGAGGCAAGTCAGCCATGCACAGAAATTAAAGTGTATAGAGGGGGAAGTGCTAAGCAAAATATGAATTGTAATGGAATCTAAAATGCCAGTGGTTCTGTTACTCTGTGCTTTATGTGATCATGAAGCAAAACAGCCAGGGTAATGAGAGGTCACAGTGGCTAAAAATCAGAGCACTAATGGCTCTAACCCACTGGTGAGAAGCAGTGATCTAAATAAAATGCAACGCTAATGGAAATAGCCCCATCGGGGAAAGGTCGACATCTGTATCGTAAGAAAACAGAGAGCAATGGAGAAACTTTTTAATCTACCTAAAAATCTACTGTTTCAACAAACAACACCATTTTAAATCAGTTGGGAAATGTCTCCTGCAAGTGCTTGCTTCTATTACTTCTCCTCCCCAGACTCCAGTCTTCTAAGTTTCCCTTGAGGGTGTGAACCAGCCAGGCATGTCTGTGCCATCCTCAGGAACATTCCTGAATATGATGACTGTGCTCCACATGCCCACGATATGAGAGGCTTATGATTAAGCAATGTGCCAGGAGGCTTCCAGGAAGGCAAGATGGCACTGGCTGAGCCCAAATACTACCTGAGGCTTATAAATAACCAACCAGCCCCTAAGCCTCCAACCATAGCCAAAACAAAGTCGGTGAGAGAGATCTTCCTGCTTCTGTATAGTCACCAGTAGAAGACACCTTTTCTCCAAAACGGCCTTTCAGGTTTTTTGTTTGTTTTGTTTCTTTTTTGCTTTTGGTTTGTTTTTACCTTGTTTTGATAGAAAAGTGGTAAAGGGAACAACCTGGTGATTTTCCCCAAGCCATAGAAATAAGAGGACCTCTACTTTTACCACTGTCTCTGATTAGTGAGTTATTACAGGATATATTCTACTAGATGTTAAGCTCCTACAAGGCAGGGTTGTTTCTAACCGTTTTTTAAATTATCCTATAACTCTTAGTGCAATGTTCTCCATATATTTAGTAAAAAGATGGTGAATTGAACATAAAATTTCATCATGTATCACAATTGCTGAAATAATAGATTTGGCCCCACATTATGATAAATTTAAAAAGATGGTGAAATATACCGATAGGCATACAGAGAGGAGAGAGGGAGAAAGAAGTTAGAAAGAAAAGAGAGAAAGAAGATCCTCCTGTCCTTTAGCAGTCTGCCATCTGTGGAGAGACAAACTAAGCTCATTTCTTACTCAATCATTCATTCCTCATAAGAGTGTAAAAACACATCCAGTTTATCTCTGTCCAAACAGAGGATTCTAGAGTCTTAGTTTGAATGATATTTTTATGTGATAATTTCACATAGATTCCAGAGAAATTTCATATATTGTTTAGTCTTCAAATAGTCACTAGCAAATTGGATGAAGGGACAGAGACAGTACATGTGATGAATAGGGATGGGAAAAGAGAAAGATGTGATGCCCCATACATCTGGGGATCGTTTCCCCAAAAGGAAGGCTAAAATGGAGAACTAGACAGACGGTGAGGGAGAAACATCAGAGACAGGAATTGAATAGATTACAAATGGAGTGTTTGTCAAAGCAGGCAAATTAGTGTGGTGAATTACTCTTGCAGCTCCCCTATTGTTTTCATGAGCTATTGCATGGCAAGGCAATGAGGATTAATACCGCTCTTAAATAGTATCTGCTGGTTAGCCTGTGATAACAGTTCTTCAACTTCTCTTCCTCAAATCCTAAAAGGCTCTGTACTGAATGAGAAAGGGACAGCAGCCCACCTGGAATAAATTATTCTCTGGGTTTCAAAAGCAGGAGGCAGAACACCATCACTCCACATTCTAACAGACCGGTTCTCAACCTTCTCCCTTACGCATGACAACCAAGAGAATGGCACACTCCCACCGCTCATGTAGCTGGTGCTCACAGGGATCTAACTTGCGGGGCAGGGAGGGCACAGACTCCTCCAGGAGAAGGCTTCAGCATTCCTGGGATGGAGGCTGGGAGTAGAGGAGGAGGAAAGGGGCACAGTCAGGTGGCCACTGTAGTTTGAAATCTCCTTGCTAGGAAATTTCAGTGCTCCCTCCCAAAATAACCCCCACTGCTTGCTCCACCTGGTTGTGAATCATTGTTGTAGAATTCTAATATAAATTAAGATCCTCAGTACTACATCAAAACCTGATGCCCAGACCAGAGGAGGCAGGAGACCTTAGAAGTTTGTCTGGATAGCCAGAGGGAAAGAGTAGGATGATGTTATCTGGCCTTGTGAAGAACAGGTGCAGGGACCTTCGCCCTGCTTGCCTGAGCTCCTGACTTTTATTCTTTCCCCATGGCAAGCCCTCCCACCCCCTAAAGTGATCCTCCCCAAATCTCTGTGGGATCATGACCCCTCATCACTTAAAACCCACTGTTTCTTCAAGGCCCTCAGAATAACATAGTGTCCGTGAATGACCAACTACAACTACAATGACCTTCTCTAGCCTCACCCTGCATAGTCCACTCCTTCCATGTGTACCCTTGGCCCAGTCACTGTTCCCCACGTGGTTCCCCTGAACTTTCAGGCCTCAGAGCATTTCTCAAACCATGTCCTCTGCACCCTTTGCACAATACAGCCTCTCCGCCCCACATATAGTTCTCATAATGTTCTTGCTATTATTCAAGATCTAGCTCAAATCACAAATCCTCTAAAAAATGTCCCTACTTCAGATCAAAATTAATCTTTTCTTTCTGTTTATTTTCATAGCTGTCTGGATTTATATTTTTAATTTTCTCTCACTATTACGGATTTAATTGTGTTCCCCCAAAACTCATATGTTGAAGCCTTAACTCCCAACGTGACTGTCTATTTGGAGACAGGGCCTTTAAGGAGGTAATTAAGGTTAAATGAGGTCATAAGAATGGGCCCCTACTCCCATAGAAGGAAGGTCATTATAAGAACAGGAAGAGACTCTAGAGATCTCTCTCTCCCTCCCCAAGCACACAGAGAAAAAGCCATATAAGGATACAGCAAGAAGGTGGCCATCTGCAAGCCAAAGAGAGAGTCTTTGAAACCCAACCTACTGGCATCTTGATCTTGGACTTCCAGTCCCCAGAATTGTGTGAAAATAAATTTCTATTGTTTAAGCCACAGAGTCTATGATATTTTGTTAGGGCAGCTGAAGCAGACTAAAAAACTTACCAAACTTGTGTCGAGAGCCTACTGTATAGTTGGCCTCTTGATCATGGTCCCAACACAGTGCACAAGGCTTCTTTCCTCTGCACGAAGGGAAGCTGTTGGTGGATAGGTCCTGCTCAGAGCCAAGCACAGGCCTTCTGCAGACTACAGACTTCCTCATCTGCTAAATTAAAACCAAACTGTGCTTCAGCTACACGTTGGCCCAGCGGAAGAGGAAGACATTTGCAATATGACAGACAGCATTCCTTTTCCTCAGGGCACATTTCAGCCACTCTTCTGAGCAGTCCTGCTGCACGTATTTATCTCACATTTTCTGCCTGAGCCCCTCTGACCCCTGAACTAGGAAGCTTCTGAGCTCAGGGAGCGGAGTTCATAATGAGGTTTCTGACCATGCCCAGGGCTGCTGGATTCCTCTCAGCACTCAGTCGACCATCAGCCTATGAAAGACAAATGAGTGAAACCCTGCTTTTCTTTATTCTAACAATTCAGTTTGTTTTCACGTTTAGAAAAGAACAAATGAGATGCACAAACATTCCTTTCTTTCTTTCTCCACTGCCTTTGGCTTTTTCCAGTTGACTTTAAAAGACTGTCCAAGTTCAAGAAAATTGATTTTTCCCATTTAAATAATCTAATCATCACAAACCTCTTAACACCCAAACAAAAGCCACTTAAGGCACAGCAAGATAATTAATATTGAAAATAGTCTCCACAGGGGATCTACATACCTGCCTGCCCACATTTCCCATTCAGAAGAAATATTTAGTTTGTAGTTCTAAGTTTATGGAAAGGTTTACCACACCAAACATGAATTCTATTTTAATAGGCCTTTCCTTTCACATATTTTATAAATTGATTAACTTAACTGGCCAAATACTAATTAAAAATGCCTTAGGAAATGGTTTGTATTCAACAGCTATGCTAATATTCTTGCTGGTGTTTTTGAAGCCCATTGAGTCAGAAAATCAATGTCATGGAGTCTATTTCTCTGCCATAGCCCTGTACACTGTACCAACTCCCTGGTGCTGATGGGGACTGCACTGGGAGGAGGGAGCCCCTCCTGGGGGAGAAGGAAAAAAAGTCATTATTTAAAGACTAAATGTCACAATTAGCATTGCTAGCAAATTCACAGATGCACACAAGCATAGAAATGTCTCTTCCCTTATTATTCATGTTATCTTTTGTGAATTGAGAGCATTCAGTGGAGCTGGAGTAAGACTGATAAAAATCCTGCCTAGCAGAAACCCTGCCCGCCCCCCAATCCTGCAAATACTGCTCATTCCAAGTCCTTCTCTTGCTGCAAAAACCCTTTCCTCTCCTGAGAGCCAGTTCCAACCACATCTGTCTCTAAGGCAGGAGTTCTTATTTTGAAGTTCAAGGACAGCCTTCTGGAAATCTGTAAATTTCCTGAATGTGAATGCAGAGCACATTTCTGGAGAGAGGATGCATAGCTTTCAACAGATCTTAATGATACCTGTAAGCCCATAAATGTCAGGAACGAGAATTCTCCCCACCTCAGAGCTCCAGTTCCACCAGCTTATTGATTTCCCATGGATGGGCAGTGCCTTCCCTCTCCACCTCAGGTACCTGCACATGCTGTGTCCTATACCTAGAGTTCTCTTCCCCTCTGCTGCTTATCTCTTACTCATCCTTTCAATGTTCCATTAAACATCACTCTCACCACCCATTCCTCCACACTGCTTCTCCTAATAATTTTCATTCAAGATACTTAACACAGTTTATAACTTAATATCTATGCAATTGCATGATGAATATTTATCTCTCCCATTAGACTGTAAGCTCCATGAGGGTAAAGATGATGTCTGTTTTCTTCACCATTTTATCAGAACCTGGAACATTGCATATGACTTAAATAATATTTGCTAGATGAGTGGAAAATGCATGAATAATAAATAAATTAATGTATATCCCAAACCCTACTTTCTACATCTCCTAAAACTAAACTGGCTCATACAGTCCTCTTAATTTTCCTAAATTCTCAGACACATAGCAACACCATTCATTTGGACAGTTTCTTATTACATGGCTGTTACATCTAAGTCTTATTTATTCAGGTGACTTAAGAGCTCTTTGGGGACAGACACAAATCTTACACTCTTTTTGTAATTACCATCTTGCTTGGCTCATTTTTGAGCACACATTAAGACATAATCAGATGTACATGTTGAATTCAACAAGCTCAACTGAAATCTGCTGTCTACTACCTCACAGCAAGTCAGCCATACTTAGCTCAGATCTGTTCTGCACTAATTTACAATAATTGGTAAGGTTGATCATTAGCTTCCCAAGAGCCTTCCTTCTCCCCTAGGACTCCCAGGGCAGTGCTGGATGCTTGGCAGATTCACCCAGCCTTGTGGTTCACCATAACATGGAGAACAGAGTTAGGCAGTTAGTCAGTAGCTGCATTTTCCATTAGACCTAAAAAAAATATATATATGTAAATGGGAAAAACATCAAGACAACTGAGTTTTCTGATTTCCTTTGCTTTCCACAACTTGTAACTTTCCCATCACAGAAGGCTGAATGACACCACATTGACCTCTGTTGGGCAACCTGAATGGGCATCTGTTAGGTCTCCTGCCTCCACTTCTTACAGCTGAGTCATTTTTCTTTTTCACTCAATCACCTTGTTCCACCCATCCTGATACCCTAACAATTTTGTAACAATATTGTCTTCTCGGTTACAAACCTGCAATATGGACTACAGGGATAGTCCATGTCTTTCTCATTCACTTCCCATCTGCTGTTCACCTTCAGGGCAAGACCCACACTTTCTTTTGTTTTGTTTTTAAGACTCACACTTTTAATTAGGCATTAGCCTGACTGACGAGTAAATTTTGGACAGACTAAGAATGGGAAGATCAAGATGGATTACCATGTCTGGATGCCCAGAAGCTCAGGCAATCGGCGTGTTTTGTAACTCAGTAAACAAATACCTGAAGGCAGCATCTGTCCTGTATGATTACTCATGATGAGGAAGGTGGGAGAAAAATACATGGAGTTTTTGAACCAGAAGAGATTCTGTTAAATATTCTGGAAAGAAGCAATATTATAACAGCTGTAAAATTGGCATCGTTCTTGTCCCTTAAGATACACCATGCTTTTGAAGTTGAAACATGGCAATGGTACACCTCCTTCTAGAAGGTCATGAAACTAAACTGGGTGTTATTATATTAAGATCAGAGATAATTCTATCTAGGAGAACAAATAATACTACACATCAAAAATGTCTAGGCAGATTGGTGTGCTTTGTCACAAAACAGCCCTGGTATAAATTCCTTGTATTATTTTGCTAGGGCTGCCATAACAAAATACTACAGACTGGATGCCTCAAACAACAGAAGTTTCTTTTATTTCCTCACCATTCTAGAGGTTAGAGCTCCAAGATCAAGGTGTCAGAGGGTTTGGTTTCTTCTGAGGCCTCTCTTCTAGGCTTGCAGAGGTGTGACTCTCTGTGTCCTCCCACAGTCACCCCTTGGTCTATGTGTTTTCTGTGTCCTAATCGCTTTTTTATAAAGGACATCAGTCATATTAGATTAGGACCACCCATATGACCTCATTTTACCTTCATTTCCTCTTTAAATATTCTGTCTTCAAATAGTTACATTCTAAGGTGCTAGGGGTTATGACTACCACATACGAAATTGGGGAGCACACAATCCAGTCCAAAGCATCCCACTTTCTTGGACTAATTTTATCTCCTCCTAACCAGCCTCTCCATATCTCTAATACTTTTCTCCTCTAAATCACACCATGCCCAGAGATCCTTCTTGAACACAGTTCTGACCCTATCATCCTCCTACTTCAAAACTGATTCCTTGTTACCTGTATATTATAGAATGAAATCCACACTCTACCTGGATACACAAAGCCCTTTATGGTTCCAGTTTTACCTAAGGCTCTTCCATTCCCAAATGGATTGAACTCTGCCCTCTTCCTTGTGTAAGTCTCACATTTTACAGGCTGTGGACCTTTGATTTTAAGTTTCCTTCTGCCTGGAATTCACTGCCTCCACCCACTCTCCAGACACATCTACTCACCCACTTCCACTCCCCACCCCCCAGCACCACCATCACCGGCTCCATCTTTCTAAATCCAAATCCTATTCATTTTAAAAAAGATTTTCACATGTTTTTTGGCCATTAGTCTATCTTCTTCTGAAAACTTTCTGTTCATGTCCTTTGCCCATTTCTTGATAGGGTTATTTTATTTTTTCTTGCTGATTTTCCTGAGTTCTATATAGATTCTAGTTATCAGCCATTTATTGGATGTGTAGCATGCAAATATTTTCTCCCATTCTATAGGTTGTCCGTTTGCTCTCATACCCCCCTGTAATATGCTGAAATTAAAAAATAAATTTTTAAAAAGATTTTCAAATTCTTTTTCCCCGAATAAATATTCCTGGTATCTCCAATAGAAAGCAATCTCTCCTTCCTGTAAGTTCCTATTCTAACCAATCTTATGGCATTCAACAACAATGTAATACAGAAAGAAATATGTTATCTTCATTGGAGACAGGGTCTTCATTAGTGTCCTGAGGCTGCCATAAATATTATCACAAATTTGGTGGCTTAAGAAACAGAAGGTAATTCTGTCACAGTTCTGGAGGCCACAAGTCCAAATTCAAGGTGTCAATAGAGCTGCACTTCCTCTGGAGGCTTTAGGATAGAATTAATTTTCTTTCTCTTCCAGTTTCTGGTAGCTGTGGATATTCCTTGCTCTGTGGCCGCATCACTCCAATCTCTGCCTCCATGGTCACATCGCCTCACTTAGCATTGGCCATATAGGCCTATCAGGATAACCCAGAATTATTTCCTCACCTTAAGATTCTTAATTTAATTATATCTTTAAAGACTCTTTTTCCAAATAAGGTAATATCAACAAGTTTTGGGAATTAGGATGCGGACATATCTTTTTGGGGAGGATGGTACTATTTAACCTACTACAGGATGGAATCTGGTCCATCTTTATATCCCCACAGTGTCTAACAGTGTCTTTCATACGTAGGTACTCAACAAATATTTGTGGAATGGATAAATAACAAGTAAAATAATCTATTAGTTCAATCTTAACTATTGACAGATTGTTCACTGAATGAACAAACTGTTAGTCTGAAATAACACAATGAGCAGATTGCTTTGATGTTTCCAAAGTAAAGCTTTTGAGCATTGCTGATGCAAAAAGGAAGGGAAAATAATTGGTGAATTTTAAGTATAAACCTCTCAGCCAGACAAATACTTATTGATAACTTTTACATTTTTTTAAATTCCTTATTTTGATACTTTCTACTTTTTAATCAAACAGAATTTTTTGTTTGTTTCAATTAAGATTTTCCTCTTTGTTTCACTGTGTTCTAAATACATCAGGTGCCAGGAAAACTGAGATGTTCAATGACATGATTCTTATGCAAAACAAAGTAAAATTTACTTTCATTGAGTTTTAATTTCATACATTTACAAACATTTTTTTGCAAAGCATTAAGTTTGTATATTCCTCGTAGTAAAGTGTACATCATTAATTATTTGAAATATAGCATCATTTTGCATGAAATCATCATTTATTCTGTAGATAGATATTCAAACAACACATAATGCAGTTTGTAGTAGATATTTTTTAAAAACTCACTTTTATTTTAGCATAGTTACATTTTTGCAATATAGAAAAGACCTATTTAAAATAATACCCAAAGAGTGGGCAGCACTTTATACTCTTCAAACTGCTTTCCTGTGTTGTATTATCTCATTAAACCACAAAACAAGCCTGAAAGGAAAATAAGACCCACTTTATTCAAATATCTAATGACTGGCAGGGCTCTTTTCAGAATGTACTTTTGTAATGATCAATAAAAACCCTTTCACAGAGAACAAATATTCACCAGGATCTACAAAGATAAAGAACTGTTTTTTTCTACAGAGCTTGTGAAAATCCATTCTGTCCATTCTTTCTCAAGATAAAAAAGACATGTGACCTAGGAGAAAGCAATGGAAAATGATATATCTTTGGAATAATTGATTACTGGCTTTTAGAGTTGAGAAGAGTCTTAGAAACTGCTAGGTTTCAGATTTAGTTGAGTCTCAATGGGGTTAAGTGACTTTTCCAACATCACATCATTCCTAGGAAGTCAGGGCTAGAACCCAGGTCCTTGATGCCCAGTCCTGTGAGCACTTTGTTCCAGAGTCAGAATTCTCAGTCACAGACTTTATATAGATATTTAATGTCAACATATCTCATGGAGTAACTCAGGTAATGTGATTTTATAGCTCTGTGTCTTCAGGTTCAGGAAGAGGGGAAAACTCAGGGGTGTGCTGGAGACAGTTTCTACCTGCTACAACAGCAGCCTGTTAGCATATCTTGCCAGCTCTGTGTTTATCGACGTCACATTAGTAGTATTTATACCATGAAAATCAGCGAATGCTGCAGATTAGGACTTTAGTAGGAGAGAGGGAAATAGGGTTGGTCAATTGTTAAACATTTACCTGTATACCACTGGTAAAACCCTCTCCCTCCTCAGTAAGAACAATGTTCGTCTTTGATTCCTTGGCTATATGAGAAAGGAACAGGCCTAGAAATATTATTTTTCTTTAAGATTTGAATGTGAAATTAAATAATAACAACAGCAGTAGCTATTTATTATATGTCTACCATGTGCCAGAGTTTATACTTAGGGGTTTACATGCTTCACTCTTTAAACCTGCATGATAGCCCTTTAAGGTAGGTACTTTTACTACCTTCAATTTACAAATAAGGAAACTGAAGCCCAGAGTTGATATGTAATTTATGAACCTTTGCTGATAATAAGTAGAAGAGCCAAAATTGAAAACCAGATCTTGCTCCAAACCCTCTGTTCTTTTCCCAATATTATGATGCCTCTGAATCTAGCTCATAAACCATATTCTTTGAAATAATAATTTCAAAGCTACTGCTTTGACACAGTAGCTATGGCTACTGAGTGTCTACTAGTGCCTGATGTTGTGCTAGGCCATATATAAACATAAATCTTCTTGCAAAGTGGGTGTTATTAGCATCTTGCATTGTATCGATAAATAAACTGACAATCAGAAAGGCTAAGTGACTTGCTCTCAGTCACAAAGCTAGGAAGTGGTGGGTGGGATCCACACCAGGCCTGCCCATCCCAGGCCTCTCTTAACTGACAGCAACAAACGTGATGGCATTTGGTGAATTTGACTAAGATGCCACAGTTGTCACCCCTACCAAAGTGGCACCTTTTGTTTTTTATTCCCCATGTCATAGGCAATTCCGATGGATTTTGACTTCTTCTATGAGATAGAGGTAGTAGTAACATATGTATCCAGAGTTTGGTGAATTAGAAGAGCTCAATAGACTGACCATGACCATTCAAACTTCATGACCCAAGCCTCCTAAAAACCATCATGGCTATTGATAAACATTTCATTTTTATTATACTTGAAATTACCATAAAGCAAACCTCTTTGCTCACTCATTTAAAAAAAAATACCAGCACTCAGACCAAGAATGAGAATGATTTTAAAACTCCCAGGCTCCCAAATGACTTCTGAGGTCCTTGCTGTGTAATCCAATAGAAAAATGCTTTGAACTAGAATAAAGAAACAAACCATGTGCTAACAAGCCATCGTTGCTTCCTGCCTTAGTCTACTCCAACCTTGGTGGTGGGGGCAATAGTGGAACACCTCAAATCCACACAAAATGTAATAGGAAATGTCAAAAATAATCATGTTTGGTTAAAAAAAAAACCCTTTATGATAAATGATAAAACTAATATGACTGATTAGAATGCAAAGAAAGCATTACAGATTTTTAAACCAAATATGTCATTAAGTGTGTGGTGGAACTCAAGTCTATCTCTCTAAACAATTTCAAGGATCTGGCCAATTTATATGCCTGTATTTAGCCCCATGCGGTTCTACAGTGCTATGCTAGGTACTAAGGAATGGATAAGAATGAGGGGAAACAAAACTTTTCATAGTAGCTTATTATTTATCTAAGGACTACAGTCCCCAACCCCTAGGCCAAGGCCTGGTACCAGTCCGTGGCCTGTTAGGAAAAATTGTCATCCATGAAACCAGTTCCTAGTTTTCAAAAAGGTTGGGGACCACTGTCGAAGGAGATAAAGTTAATATTCTCAAAACCATCCAGGAATAATTACGCATTAAATGGTGTGTGTTCATATAAGAGAGGAGAGTAGTGTGTACAGTCCACATGGGCTGGATTGGTCTGGAAATGCTTGAGAGGAAATAACCAGAGGTAAGGGTGGGAGAGACATAGGGTTTGATTGGGTCTTTAAAGATGAATGTCATTTACATAAATAGTGAGGAAGCCATGCCAGCCATTTCAAGAGGAAAAGAAGGCAAAACCAAAATCCTAGAGATAGCTACAAGCCTGCTGAATTCTGGGAACATTTCTCAGATGTTCTTTTCAAAGTGAGAAATCAGACTATGGAGGAAACATGGTTCCAATTTGAAGGCCCCAGCTGGCCACTCAAGCATTTGAGCTTAAAGTGGAAAGCATCAGTGATCCACTCTAAGTCTTTGAGAAGGAACAACACAATGGAAATGGTGATTTAAGCAAAGAAGCATGTCCTCCCTCTTCAATGCTATGTGTCTCCAGACGTGGGTCCCCCATTGCTTCTCTGCAGTGCCTGAGCTAGTCCTGGCTGGACCAGGTTACAAGGGGCTTTGGCAGATGGAGCAACTGTACCCTTGGCCCAATCCACAGATCTCAGCAATATTTTTGTTCTCATTCTCAGTACTCTAACACTAAGTTTTCAAATTTTTCCCTAACCTGCCAAAAGATACAGGTATCTGCTGATGACCCCTGGGCTCATGTGTGGCCCTCCATCCTTGAGGTGCTCAGTAGCTATGATTTCTAAAGGTCTCATTTTGCCTTGTCACTCCCACCCCTGCGGAGGTAAGATGATGTTTATTTCACAGGCTATTTTGGTGTCAAAGGCCCCGCAGCTTCATGTGCTACCTCTTGGGTAAAGACTGCCTGGAATCACCACCTCTGTGCTCCAACCACCTGGGGACTCCTGACCCTTGGAGTGCTGATGCCTGTCATATACCTGTGCTATGATTACAAATTTTGTGTCTTCTGAAGCAGTATTAGCTGACCTGGCTACACTTCCACAATCATAGACCACTTGAGCTGTCAGGCCTGGACCTCCAGATGCATCCTGTCTGGAATGTCATTTTGTCTCCTTGTTAGCCTGGTAAACATCTATTCACCTCCCAACTCTCAGCTCAAACCCCTCCCTCCCAGCACACATGCATACACACAACACAAACATGCATTGCCCTTTAATGTAGACTTCACCTTGTCCTCATTATGCCCTATAAGTATTTCTGTTGGGTCAAGGAAGCTTTGACTGCAAACATGTCACATCTCTCACCCCCACCAGGCCAGGAGCCCTTTGAGGGCAAGGACATGGCGTTTCTTCCCTGTGGCCTCAGCATCTCACATAGGTCGAGGGTGAATACCTTAGCAATGTGTCCCAAGCCAGATCATAGCTCTTTCCTCCTCTCTGCCTGCCCTGGATTGATAACTGTAACCTGTCATATGGTAGAATAGTCTGGCCCCAGCCTTCTAAAGGAATAAACAAAAAGTAGAGATTCTAGAGGAGCAAGGGAACACATTTTCTACTCAGGTGTCAGGTAGATGAGAATGGAATGAAACAGTACGTGTTTGCTCCTATGTTGGCAGTTATCACATTGCATCATAATTTAATTATCTATCTCCTTATTAGATTGTGGACTCCATGGGGTTCAGGATCATGTCCTACTCATTTCTGTGTTCCCAGGCCCAACTCAGTATGTAGTCATCAGTGGCTCAGTGCTGAGGGCTACTCTCCACTTCTTGCCAACATCAGGTGCTGCACCCTCTGCCCCCCAAAGAATTAGAGGGAGAAGTATCAGCAGGTTTTGAAAAGGAGTGGTGGTATGGGTTGACCCAACTGTGCCCCAAAATTGAGACCTGTGCACTCACTGAGGCATAAACTGCAGGGGTGGCTGACCTCTTATCTCCACTCAGCATCTGGAAACTCACATTTAAAAAGAGGGAGCAGCATCTTGGAAAAAGGTCTGCTAACTCCAGAAACCCCAGGTTTCCACTGAGCACTGGGACAGGAGGGTGGCACAAGGGAGGGGGCAAAATAAGACATCGCCTAGAAGGAAAGAATATTTGGCTCATCTCCCAAATTCAAAAGACACAAAACCCCATCAGCCTAAACAAACATTAGAAGTTTATGATGCAGAAATAAGTAGCTTGTGCATGACACATTTCCAACTTATGGCAAGGCAGCTATCAGAATGAAATGCTCTCCAATGGATGGGACCAGATTAGACTCCATTGCTACCAGCCAAATGTGGCATGCCGATGGGAAGTGATTAGTATTACCTCTGCTGTTAGACTCTTTCCAGCGAGGAGGTGATGGAGCACTTGTTTGCAATAGACTATTAGAAAAAGCAGATATGTGTCTGGGTTGTCTTTTAAAGATGTTGCTTTGTCTCTGCGTTTTTCCTTGAATAGTGTTTAATTATTTATTCAGCATTACTATTTGAGCACCTCCTAATACCAGGCAAAGTGCTCAGCCCTGCAATTCGAAGATACATAAGAAGGCTCTTGCCTTGCAGTAGCTTACAGACTAATGAGGGAGAAGGGTGAACAAACAATTAAAAATTACAGTGATGTAGATATGCTTGGATGTTAGAGAGGAGAGAAGAACGGGCCAGCTAAATAAGACTATGCTTTTGATGGGAGGGATAAAGTGTCTGGAAGTGGAGCCTTCTGAATCTTTTGTTATGCTGAGTCCTGAAGTGTATGCAAGGGATGGCCAGGCAGAAGGCTGGTGCACCGAGGAAGGACGGTGAGGGAGAAGGTCGTATTGCAGGAGAACCACAGCTCTTTTGTTAGGCATGAGGCCAGGGGAGAGACAGGGATGAGTTCACTCAAGAATCCAGTCTAAGGCAGACCTTAAGAGATTCAGCTCTATGGAGATTTCTTTTTTCCTAATGACAACGGGATACTTTGGAGTATTTATTAATAATCCGATTACCCAAATGGGGAATTTCGATCTTGGGACCTAGTCAATTTTTTTCCATTTGCTTTGCCTTTAAGAGAAATGAATAGATAATATTTTTAATCCCTTTAAGTATTAATGCTTCTGATCTCATAGATGTCAGAACTTCAAGGGACCTTAAAGATTATTTAATTCAATACTTTATTTTATAGATGAGGAAACTGAGCTCTACAAAGGTCAAATGACTTGCTGAAGGTCATATAAATAAAAAAAAATCCTAGAATCCACTTTTCTTGCTTTTTAAATTTTTTGAGTATATGAGAGAAATTTAGGAATCAGCCCAATCTTAACATACATTACTACTCAGAAAGCTAACCTTTCCCATTCCTCAACTTACAACCTTTCATTCTATATGCTGCCCTTTGCCTAGCCCCTTCTCCACATTCCTGGGTTGTGCCCCTTTGAAGGCTATGAAATTTTTTCTACGTCCCCTCATCCCCCTCACCAGATCCCCTTGGTATATGAAGAGCATAGAAATAAATCCTTGCCCACCTAAGCATGGCTCAAAGATGCAGTCTGCCAAGCTCTTGGGGTGGTATTGCTAAATGTGCTTCAGCATTCATTAAATCATTTTGCTTTTTTCAAAAAATAATATTTCAGCAATTATCTCTGATTTAAATATTCTCCATAAATATGAGACTTACAGTCCCCAGAAGACCTCTAAACCATTTCCTGCATCAGCCAGGTATCTTACGCTTCTCTTTGGCTCTCACTTCTCCCAAACTAGAGATTTAGTCTAGCTAAAATGCAAATATTTTTCACGTGTTTTCCTCATTTCACAACTTTGGGGACATCCTTACCAGTCCTTACAAAGTTTAGTACTTTACTATGGTCATCACTAAAAGTGAGTCAAAACAGGTTTTTAATAAACTATGTTCTGAGGAAGTGATTCAGATAATGGAGAATTTTAGCCAGACTGGCTTCCTTTGACAAATCTTATGTGAGAAACATATTCAATAATAGTGAAGGATGTGAAAGTGTCCTTGTTTCGCTCAAGGAAAACGGCCAGAACTGCAGCATACGCATCACTCCTAACACAGAAGCTGTGGACTTGACTACCAAAACCTGACCACGGTTTTCACAGCCTTGTCCCAACAAGGGGAGGCCAGGGTGGGTTTAATGATTATCCACGTTAATGCAAGCAGCTTGGGTTATTTCTCCACACCTTACCGAACACATATGTGACTAAAGATTGTAGTAATTACTGAAATGAAGAGTAAAAAGAAGAATGTCCAGGCTTGAATTCTCCTGACGCAGAGGGTACTTTTAAGCCTAGTATTATGAATGTGTTCCTCTGGGACTAAATTTCTGCAAAACATGTCTCTTGAGATCAGAATGTAAAGTTTTGCCATGAACTTCACAGCCAGGTTCACATCAGCTGCAAGAGTCAAAAGTCTGTGGTGGTACCTACTGAGATGTTGTTTTCAAGCCAATCCTCACCATTGTCCCATGTGAGAAAATGTTACCTTGAGAATGAACATGCTCATGCTCCTCACCACTGAGACTCCTGAGCCTCACTTATAAAAAGATCCCCAGGGAAAAACATTTGCCAGCTCCTTGGATTGGCTAATAAAATGGAGTTCTTCGGGCTTTTCCCTCAGGTGCCATGCTCAAGAAACCATGCACTGATTAGGCAGTTACTTTAGAAATGTGACTTCCAAAATTCTCACTAAAGCAGTAATCTCTTGCCTGCAAGATGTTATTTTTTCCCTTTATTGATGACTGGGTTTACATCTCAGCCAAGGTCTAGGAGGGCACTCTTAAGTCATCCTAAAATTAAAATAATACAACTGTTCATGGGCGTAAAAAAATATAACTTACCGCAAAATGGCAATTAATACAATTTAATGAAACATGGAGTACATACAAGTATATGTGTGGGGAGTGGGTGTGGGAATAGGGGAAGTGCAGAAGGACAAGACTGAAGAATTAGGTGGGTGAGAGATTATAAAAGTCCTTGAATATTAAACTAAAAAGTTATGATTAACTACTTCTGCCTCCATACTCATTCTCTCTTTCATGATCAATGTTATCAGAGTATCTATATTAATCTCATTTGCTTATGTTTTTTCCCCTACTAGACAGTCAACAAGATGAAGGCAGAGCCTATATTAAGTAGTCTTTGATTCTTTAGTGCTTAACATAGTGAGCAAGACAACAATTCCACAAATATTAGCTGATGTCATTATTATTGTAGAGATTCAAACAATAATTTTTTTATACAATCAACAGTAAATAAACAAAGAGTCTGAATATCTGACTGAGCTTAAGTTTCTCATCATGCTATAAAAGTAAACCACAAAGGGACCTCAGGGCTATCTCTATCACCATAAGCAGTTCACTTCAGTCATATAGGATGTATAGTAAAATTCCATACAATAAGCATCATTTGCTCATTGACTTTTACATTAAACTTAGATTAAAATGGGAGGTAATGGGCTCTGCTGTGTTGCTTGTGCTCACTAGATCCTGGGGGAGTGCTAATTAGGCAGACTAATCCTCTAGGGTCAGTATAAATTTAACCCATATAATATTCTAAATAGAATATCACTCCATATACTGGTACAGGACTCTTCTACCTTATAAAATGAGAGCAAATCATATAGACTCTCTTACAGAACATGTTTTATTTCCAAATCAGCCAAAACAGATACACAGTCATGCCTCAGTATCCATGGGGGATTGGTTCCAGGACCCCGTTGGATACCGAAATCCATGGATGCTCAAGTCTCTTATATAAAATGGTGTAGTATTTGCGTATGATCTGTGCACATCCTCCTGTATGGTCTAAATCATCTCTAGATAAATTATGATAACTAATACAATATAAGTGCTATATAAATAGTTTTCATACTGTATTGTTTAGGAAATAATGACTAGAAAAATCTCTGTACATGTTCAGTACAGACACAACTATCCTTTTTTTCCCACCTAATATTTTCTATCCATGGTTGGTTGAATCCATGAATGTGGAACCCACAGATACAGAGGGCCAATGGTAGCCAAGTTCTATGACTTTTCCATATTTGGAATTTTTGCTGTTTAATAACAAATAAATAAAAATAATAAAACAATGACATAATAACAATCATAACCACTTTGGGGCATCTGTTATGCATCTGGAACTTTTCTAGCTACTGCTGAGTAAGAATATCATCCCTATTTTACAGATGAGAAAACTGAGACTCAGAAAAGATCAAAGTATTTGCATGGGGCAAGCTAGTAAATGACAGAGCCAGAAGTAAATGCCTCAATCTTTCCAGGTCCAAAGCTTCAGCTCTTCGTTATGGCACTTCCTTTTTGTGTACTTCATTCACGTAAACAAACATGACCAGTATTTAGTGTGAGTCAAATCCCAATGAGGACACAGGAAAATTCATAGGGCCCCTGGCAGCAAAGATCTTGGCATGACCATCAGGAATGAGCTTGTTTGGGGTGATATTATTGTGTTACATGAGTCATTTGTCTAAATTGAGTTTAAAGGAAAACTGGAGTTGGAGAGAAACAAAGAAGCATATGGGAAAAGAACAGGTGCTTTCTTTTGTAATTTACAAAAGGCCACAATCTCATCAAAAGGAAAAATAAACAAATCTGCCAGAACGTACAAGATAAATGGCAACCTGAGACTAGGTGTCTCTTGTGATCATCTCTAGTACATTTCCCCCAACAGAGAGTAGGAATTGGGATTAGGGGAAAGGAGCAGAGTGGTGGGGAGAGGGAGAGGAGGCAGGAAAGGGTATGTGTGTTCCCAATATGTTTCCAGGGTTAACAGTAAATGCAAGGAGCATATCACCTGTGAAAATAATATCTGCTGAGGATTTGAGGCCACTTATCAACTCCTTTTCAACCAAGAAACTCAACCACAGTAATTAAAATTCCCTATATTTGTCAAAAATTTTGTAGTTTTTCAGTATTCTTTCAATTTTCTCTCAGAACCCATTACTCACTCATATTTAAAATCTTTTTAACTAATTAACCAAAAATAAAATTTTTGAAAAAGAAACAAAATGTAGGCAAAAGAGCTCTGAACAGAGGTCGAGAAACCTTGATTTGGGATGTTCTAGAGATGTAACCTTGGGTAGTTAGTTTAACCACTCTACCCATAATTTTCCTTCTTTTTAAATGAGGTTGTTAAAAAGTGTGATGGGCTCCTGATTGATTAAATTAGTGAAAAGATAAACAAAAAATGTATTAGAAAGCATTTTTCTATCACAAAGTACTACATAACACTAAGGGATTATTTTGTTATTTATTGTTTAATAAGGGAGATATTAATCATTCCCAGATTAGAAATATCTGTTTCTCACTCAATAGAAGGGTTTAAATGATACTATAAATCATTCATGGGGATTTCAACTGGGTTTTCCATATCATCAGAGCATTAGGCAAAAAGGCAAAATTAAAATATTAAAGAATATCTTTTTATTGCCACTATATACTTTGAAAATTCTTCTTTATCCCCCCAAAAGTGGGGTGGGATATAATTATTTCTAATTGAACTCTGAAGATATTTATCAATAGTGCTCAGAATTTTGATTTAAATAAAAAATGTTTTCAATTTTCAGTCTTTTATGTAGTAGGAAGACTTTTCATTGTAAGTTAGCCATTGCGATTTCTTAATTATTAAAAGTCCAAACAGAATGAGTTTTGAAAGGGAGATACTATAGCATGATATTTAGGGCATGTGATTTGAAAGATACCAAGAAAGCCTCAAATATCCATCTCTCCTTACGCAAATGATTTCTCCCAATCTGTTAACGCTTTTTTCCATTTATTTTTTTATTTGTATATATTCATGGGGTACAAGCGCAATTTCGCTACATTAATATATCACACTGTGGTGAAGTTAAGGCCTTCAGTGCATCCATCACTGAAACAACACTCACTGTACCCACCAAGTAACCTCTCATCATCCACCCTCCTCCCACCCTGCAACCCTCCTAGTCTCCATTGTCTATCATTACACACTCTACTTCCATGTGCAAACATTATTTAGCTCCCACTTATAAGTGAAAACATGCCATATTTGCCTTTCTGTGTCTGAGTTGTTTCACTTAAGATAATGGCCTCCAGTTCCATCCATGTTGCTGCAAAAGACAGGATTTCATTCTTTTTTATGGCTGAATAGTATTCCATTGTGCATATGTACTACCTTTTCTTTATCCAATCTTCTGTCGATGAACACTTAGGTTGATTTCATATCTTTGCTGTTGTGAATAGTGCTGTTATAAACATACAAGTGTAGGTATCTTTTTGATATAATGATTTCTTTTCTTTTCTTTTCTATACCCAGTAGAAGAATTGCTGGATCGTATGGTAGTTCTATTTTTAGTTCTTTGAGAAATCTCCATACTGTTTTCCATAGAGATTGCACTAATTTACATTCCCAAGAAGAGTGTATGAGTTCCCTTTTCTCTGCATCCTCATCAACATCTATTATTTTTTTTCTTTTTAGTAATAGTCATTCTGATTGGTATAAGATGATATCTCATTGTGGTTTTACTTTGAATTTCTCTGATGACTAGTTGTGTTGAACATTTTTTCATATTTTTGTTGGTCATTTGTTTGTCTTCTTTTGAAAAATGTCTATTCATGTCCTTAGCGCACTTTTTAATGGTGTTATCTGGGTTTTTGTTGTTGTTGTTGTTATTGCTGTTTGCATTCCTTGTAAATTCTAGATATTAGATGCAGAGTTTGCAAATATTTTCTCCCATTCTGCAGGTTGTCTGTTTGCTCTGTTGATATTCCTTTGGCTGTGCAAAGGCTTTGTAGTTAAGTCTCACTTGTCTATTTTGTTGCCTTTTATTGTCAGGAATTCATTTCTTTCCATTAAGTATTGTGCTCCACCCATAGTCTTTCCCATATGTAAAATATCTATGAGGGCTTGACATTATAGCTCATTAATGAAAGCTTACAAGATCCAACCAGTCATTTGACGAGCCATGACAACTTGTTTTTAACCCTTGTTTTTAATTTAATCATATGAAAACACTGCCCAGAGCCCCATGTGAGAACAATGAAGCCAGACAGATTCTGTGGGCACAGGAGCCATGCCTGATCCATAGCATCCAGCATGGACACAGGACAAGAGAGTGGTGATGCACTTGTTGATGCTGCCCTCCCTGTCCAACACACTCGTCTGGCAGATGAGAAAACTTCAGTCCAGACTGATAATGGTTTACCCAGTGCCATTCAGCCAATCTAGAGGTAAGACAAAGAAATTAAAAGCAAAGAATATCCATCCCTCAAGCTATATGTACAGTGTTCTTCTTCTTTTAATATGTTCATTTCCATCACAATTTGACTTCATTTTATCAGAACACTTTTTACTGTGACCATGTGACACTAAATAGTAAAATGGAGAGAGAGGAAAAAATATAAAATCTCTGAAGTTTCGGCCAATATTGTTTTTTTCTAGAGTCCGTTGGCCCAATCTCTTAATCACATATTTTATTTTAAGAAAGAAGACAACGAAACCTGAAAACGCTAAAAACCTGAAGACAGATATATAAACTACCAGTTCCTACAGAACTTCATATCCTAAACTGATGGAGCAATTTGTATAAGCAATTTAAGTAAATATAGAGAAACTTCCTTATGGCATTTTTCAGTCAATTGATCTATGCGATAAGCCAGAAAATAAGTGAGAAATACTGCTTGCCTCTGCTGTGTTGTTAACAATAAAGCATATGGGAGGAAAGTATTATGAGCAAAAGAATGGAAAACTCTGTGTCTGTGTTTCATAAAATGGCTTATTATCGATGTACACATAAAGGTCTCATATCTAATTTCTGTGCATGATTAGGTACATTAGCTGATTTTGCAAGATAGGCTCCTATGTTTCATAAATGAGAATCAATTGACTTGTCTTATTTATTTAACAATAGCATACACTTAATCATCCAAAGGCCTGACTCAGAGTTTTATAAGTGGCACACATTTATTCCAGCTTAGAAAATTAAAAGTCCCCAGTTTTCAAACAGTTTTTGATTTGCCTCCAAGAACCATTCCTGATACTTGCTAGAAAGAAAAACTGGTCCCTGTGGAGATACTTGATTTGTGTATTATTCCATCTCTTCCTAATCTGTACCAACCCAGAGTAATAAATGACACAGGAAGAGTCCCCTTTAAATCTCTTTCTAGAGGAGATGCCACTTGCTTTGCATGCCTGAGTTGGGCTCCAGCATGGCACAAATGCTGGTGGATCACCCCAGTGCAGGTGTCTCGATCAACTACCTGAAGGGAGTCTCCATAAAGATAAAAATGGATTGACCGGAAAGGAAAAAAAAATTCTCATATGCAATATGTCACATACAAATCTTATAGCATTTAAACATAGACACAGCAACCATAGCAACATGCCCAATACAAATATTCTTTAATTTGATACATTAGGTGAAGAACAAATTACAAATAATATTATATAGCTTGACAGAGCAGAAAGCATATGGATTTGATAGTAAAATGTGGATTTGAATCCAGGTTCAGTCACTAATTAGCTGTGTGCGTGTAGGGACATTGCTCAACTTCCAGGAGACGGTTTTGCCTCCATGGTACCTACCATGCTAGGTTGTCATAAGTGCAGAAATAGCAGGTGTGAAATGCGTAGCTCCTAACAGGTGTTAAATCATTCATTTGCACATTACTGTTACCGTTATGATTGCGGTGTGATGCTGGTGTCTGTGTCCCTATGGGATGACAGGGGAAAGTCTATATTGGTCTTGATAGGAGAGAATCCTTTTATTATTTTCTTGTCCTGCTTCATGCCTTCTTTGGTTGAATGATCCTTTCTCAATTTTGCTCTGACACTGTTTGGAGTTTAGCCTTTACAGTGAAGCAATGTTTGACTTCAACTTTACAATTGCATGTCTATCTAATTTCAGAAGTTTTAGCCACAGGCATCTTTTCAAATGAAATCTTAGTGATGCAAAACAGACAAAAGTAGAAGTGTTCTGCTGGAAGTCTCCCCCAGAGATCTGTAAGACACAGCCAGAATCCCTAGTACTTTTTTAAGAGTGTCCAGTGGTTCTCAACCAAGGTGGTAGTGACCCTCAGGGAGCATTTGGAAATAATGTGTGGGCCATAATGGTTGTCACAGTGTGGGTAGGGTCACTGCTGGCATTTGGTGGGAGAGGAATGGGAAGCTAAATGAAAAAAAAAAAATGTCTTCTTGCAATGAAGACACTTCCTCACCCAGACAACTATTACTCTCCAAATGCCATTAATGCCCTTACTGAAAAAGCTAAGTGCTCTGTATGTTCCCTCTTTTTCTTACACCAGTCTGTGTGTCAGGTGAAGGAGTTACTCTTGCAATGCCTTCAACACAACACCCTCTGCTCTGCTCTGCTTTAGCCTGAGAGATATCGTATACCTCACTGGCGTTTGCATGGAACAAAAGACAATCTTCCAGGACGGACAGCACTCTTGTCGCCTCAAAATTATGAAAACCATAGCAAGACCAAACAGAAATCTAGGGCTGAGAGAAATTATGTGTCTTTCCCAAGGTCACACACCTAACACAGAGGTACCGGATCTATTGGACTCCAAAGCCCATTTTTACACAGTCCGACAAACTATCTGGCAAGCAAGTGATATTAATCTCCGTGTTATCAACAAATGCTCCATGTGAAGCACTGTGCAAAGTCCAAAACAAAATTAAGGCACAGTCTCTGCGTGATAACAGTCACAGACAATATGTAAACAAAAGAGCATGGCTGTGTTCCAATAAAACTTTATGTACAATAACAGATGGCAGACTAGATTTGACCTGCAAGCTACACTTTGCCAATCCCTGGATTAGACTATAGATTTGGTTATAAACCTCTCAACTTGGCCTTCAAAACCTTTCCAATTGGACTAAAATCTACCTTTTCAATCTCTCTGTACTTCCCAACAGGTAAAGGACATTAAGGAAAGAAATCCACTTGCATAAAGCATTGGAGGCAAAATGGGAAGATCATGTCTTAAGTAGAGAGAAATCAGCATCCTAGAGCAGAGGCCTTGGTTGAAGAGTAGGGAGAATCTGAAAACATAGATTTGAATCCAATGGTACATTGTCTTGTGAGCCAGATAGGGAAGGAGATTTATACATGAACTTATAGGCAATGAAGACACTTTAGGCAGTTAAGCAGGGAAGAGAGATATTTTTATAAGATCAATACTTTTTAGATCAAGATTTTTCTTTAAACCCCTCAGAGGTCAGTAGTATTTGCTATATTTGTGGTAGACACGGATTCGTGCCACCCCCGGTCTTTCTTCACGGAAGGATTTGCCGTCTCTATAAGGAGTGCAGTCTGCAGCAAACCTTTAGCTATCAGCTCCTTCAGGGTCTGCCTCTACTTCAGAGAAATGCCTCGCCCAAGGTCAGGACCTTCCTCGGCAGCCCACACCTGATGACTGAGTGAGGCAGGGGTGCAAAGGCCCACCAGGGTCTGTTGAGGGACACTCCGATGGGCAATATTTGTTCCAAAGTTTACTGCCAGATGGTCCAAGGTTTTGTAGGGTCTACATCACAGTTTAACCTCTTTCTCTGCCCAATGCTGCTTCTTCCCCCTTTCCCTGGCAGATATACATCTGTACCCTTTAACGACTGAATTGTGTCCTACCCAAATTCATTTTGAAGTCCTAACCCCCCGTGCCTCAGAATTTGACCTTATTGAGTAATAGAGCCATTCCAAACATAACTAGTTAAGATGAGGTCATACTGGAACAAGATAGGCTTTAATTCAATACGACTGTGACCTTACAAAAAGGGGAAACTTGGGCATAGACACGCACACAGGGAAAACACTATGTGAAGATGAAGGTGCAAATTGGGGTGATGCTGCCACAAGCCAAGGGAAACCAAAGATTGCCAGCAATCAGCAGAAGCTGTGGCAGAGGAATGGAACAGATCCTTCCCTCACAGCCCTGGGAAGGAACCAACGCTGCCATATCTTGATTTCAAACTTAGCCTCCAGACCTGCGAGATAAGCAATCTCTGTTGCTTAAGCCACTCGGTTTGTGGTACTTTGTTATGGCAGCCCTAGGAAATTCATACACACCCCAAATTCTGTCTCAGTGTTTACTGCCAAGAAGCCAAGCTATGAAAATATTATTTTAATAAAAAATTAATTTGAAAATGTTAAATAATAATGTGCCATGCCCTGAAGTAAAGAGTGAAAAAAAAACTTTTAAAGAAAGTTTCACATAGGTTTTTACATTAACACATTAAGTATAAAATCTTCAAATTATCTTAATTTACATAATGAGAGATTTGTATCTGTATGTGATTTTTTTTAAAGAAAACAAGTAAAATAAAAACAGAGGCCAGAGAAAAATAGAGAAGCAGAAGCAAGAATGTGGGAGGATAATCAGAAGCATAACAATATTTTCCTGAAATATCAAAAGTATGGGTTAACGAGGTAAAAAAATTTGACCATGCTGAGTATCCGAAGTGCAGGGTAAATGAACATTCCAGGTAAGAGGTTCTGCTTTGGTCTATCTTTAAATGGAAACCACTGTGTTCTAAATTGTTTAATATACTTAAATTATGAACTTCCGACTAGCTTAATCTGCAGGGTAATGGCGAAAGATGCTTTCTTCGTTCTAAAAGATATCTAGATTAAACCCAGTGCAACAAATATTTTTTACCCTATAGCAAGATAGTTTCTTCAAATTTTTTATTTGTAAAAAATAAGTGACAAAGTTTGGGATTACCATGGCTCCAAAGACCTTAGTTTATCCTAATCTCACCCAAGCAGATCAAGGGTTAAAGTGGATGAAAGGAGGAGGGTATAGAGTGCAGCAAGTTAAACAAGACCCTCTGGCTTTACTCTCAAGTCAACCTCGGATGAGTATGTGATCTTGAGCAAGTTACTTCCTCTCTTTGAATGTCTGTTTTTTTCATCTGTAAAATTAATGGTTGAACCAGATGCTGCTTCTTCCCCCTTCTCCCTTTAAGTTTTGATGTTTCTAAGATTTTGAAACAGTGGGTGGACAATAAGCAAAAGAGAGGGAAAAAATGCCATGCATACAGGATTCAGGCAAAATGCTTGTAGAGTGCTGGTTTCAGCTGCAAGCCATGAGGCCCTGCAGCTCATCCTGAGCACCAAGGTGCTCTGGCGGGAGAAGCCCCCCCTCAGCATGCACCCAGAGGGAAGGAGATGGCTCATCTCCCTAGGCACCTCTTCTCATCCTCCTGCGACCATGTTCTCCCTTGCAGAGGGAGCATAATGGAAAACACACAGGCCTTTCAATAAGATTGATCTGGGCACGAGTCATACTTTTAGCATAAACAGTAAGTTCCTTTGAACACGTAACATAGGTTCTGTGAGTTTCCTTACCTTTCTGGTAAAAGGAAGATGACAGTGTGAATTATATATCAATAAAGCTAATATATATATACAAAATATGGCACTGCCTTCCTCAAAACGTCACTGTGAAGAGTAGTCATGATATGTGCAGCACAGGAAATGCTCAAGAAATCAGCAGCTGCTGATTCTCCCCTCAGTATCGTATGTTAACAGGGGCTTTATATGGAGTTCTCAATTCTCTTTCACTGGCATTTGTTTCTTTAGTCTTCTCAGCAGAATCAATGAGTCTA
Source organism: Propithecus coquereli (assembly GCF_000956105.1). NCBI lineage: Eukaryota > Metazoa > Chordata > Mammalia > Primates > Indriidae > Propithecus > Propithecus coquereli. Next base: position 2,368,261 of record NW_012138302.1, on the reverse strand, counting down.
GAAAGCAAATAATAAAGCTAGAGAGATTTCTAAGAATGTACCCACAGAGCACATAAAACCATGAGAGTATCTTAGAGTATCTTTTCTTTCCCTCTCATGCCTCAGCTGAGTGGGGGAATACATGAATCTTCAGTGAAAGTTCCTGGCATCAGATGACATTTCTAAGAATTGTATTATGCTTCCAAATGTCTGTATAAGTTAATTATCTTCATGAATATTGGTAATTATTTGGAAAGAGTGCTCCTGAATCTACTCATACCATCATTGAGGACTCAATCAGGAGTCTATTTGCACTGAAAGTACATGTGAAATAAGTTGTCTGCTGTAGGTGTCCACAATCTTTGTACATGGAAATGGGGCAGTGGGGTTGGGGGAGGTGCAGGTTTGTTAGTGAAAGGCTTTGAGGTCCTTTAAAAATCATAGATTATCAGACTTAGAGGAAAATTGAGAGAAACAGTAATTTAGCATACTCCTCGTATTCATTTGAAGTAACTGGGGCACAGAGAAGTTTAAATGATTTACCCAAAGCTATAGCTTTCACACTAAAATTGACATGATCTAACTTCCCAATTAATATCCTTTCCACACACTACCCTGATTCATCATGACAAAATAAGGTAGGAAAAAATATTGACATATATTTCATATTGTTGGGCCACATGAAGATCTAGGTGTCTAATCTTATCTTATATATTTCCTTTTCCCCTCACCTAGATGATAAGGAAAATGAGAACAGGCCAGAAAACACAGGCATGCCCTAAAGAACCCTGTAGTATCATAGGAAGAATATGAGCTTTGGCTCCAGAAAGATGTGGGTTTAAATGACAGCTCTGTATAACTCCAGGCTACTTACTCAACTACTGCGGGCCTCAATTCCCTGTGGTTCCTCCAAGCCCCCTGTCGAGGGCTTAACAAGGGGGCAGAGAGTGCACAGGCAAAGATCCTAGCATATTGCAGGTGTTCAATAAATGCTACCTATTACCTCTGAAGCTCACCCGTGGCTCAGCCATTAGGTTCACCAGTGAGAGTATCACGTTGAGAAAGGGTTTGGGCTCAGGTCCAACTGCCACCAGCTACCATAGATACCAAACCTTGGCCTTGCCCTGGCCTTGCTCAGACCTTGGCTCTGGTCCGTAGACGGGAGCTAGGTTCTACCATCTCTACCAGGCTGTGAACTGCCTTGAGTATACTTTTGTTTCCCCAGTGCTTTTCCCAGAGGCTCACAAGAGTCTCAAATTAAGCTACATGCTTTGAAAGGAGAAGAAAGCTGGAGAGGAGTCCAGAATGGGGGAGATCTTCCTGTCTTCTCTCTCCTGTCTGTGTCTCTGGAAGGCATTCTCCTAACAACCCTGAAGACCCCTGCTCTAAGGTGTCAGGAAATTTTATTGTTTTTGCATTTCTCTGTATCCAACACCCACACCCACACAGTGCTCCACAGCCCTCACATGTTCAATTTCATCTAAAAATGTCACATTTTCCCAAGAAAGCAAAGTTCATGCTCTCAGGCAATAAATATACCTTAGTTGTTCACTCTTTTCCTCCTTCATTCCCAAACCCCACATTGCATGCCTTGGTTTGATCCGAAAAAGCTGTTCTCATCAGCTCCTCCCCCAAACCCCCCATCTCCATTCAAAATAGAGCGTGACATTACTAGCCAAAAAGACATCTGCCATCTGGTGAAGTCCTATTTTTACTGCCAAGGAAACCAAAATATTACTTACCTTAAAATAGTAACACCTTTTTTTCCTACTGATCCTCTTTTGCAAATTCCTCCAAAATATGTTTGTCAGAAACTGTCTCTAGGGTATTAGAGACTAAGAGACAATCACTCAACCACATATGTCAGTGGACACTCCTGAGATTTAATTATCACCCAAGTGTGTAAATAAAATAAAGGCCCCAAACATTCATTTGGAGATTCAGAGAATAAATGACAATTACAACTTCTAGATTTACATAGACTAGGCTTTCTGTCTTCAATGCTGCCGGTAGAGAGCCTGAGCATTGAAACTTTTAGCTGTTTTTTTGCTTTTCAAGAAATTTGAAAATTTACACCTTGAAAACCTAAAGGTTTTCCCATCCAAAAAGGTAAAACTTATTTTTATGAAGAAGGATTTGAGTTCTCCAAAAGAGCCAGGAAACGTGCCTGTCCAGATGAACCTGTCTGCTGAAAAATTGCATCTTCAACTCCTTCATCATCATCATCATCATCATCACCATCACCATTTACCAGGAATTTACTATGTATCTAAAATTGCACTAAGAGCCTAAAGTAACTCATTTAATTTTAACACTAACTCTGAGAGGGGGATAATGTCAACCTCATTTCATAAATGAGGAAACTCAGACACGGAGTGGCTCATTTCCCCAGACATGAAGCTAGGACATAACAGAGCCATAATTCAGACTCACGTGAGCCTGGTTCCGAAGCTCATGCTCTCGCCACTACCGATCGATCCCTCGCTGAGCTCTTGATGTCTGTGACTGTTTGATAAATTATATCTTCTACACTCTGAAGGATTTGGCTATAAATTAAAATATCTATAACTCCTTTGTTAATAAAAGGAAGTAACTGTGAGTAACTGTGAGAACCACATTTTTAAACAGATAATTAAATCATGATATTAATGAATTCTTTGAGAATTTGAGATTTTAAAAAATTCACTATTACATGATTTTTTTTTAAATTTCAGAATATTATGGGGGTACAAATGTTTTGGTTACATGGATTGCTTTTGTACTGCTTGAGTCAAAGTTAGAAGTATGCCCATCACCCAGATAGTGTACTCGTTAGGTATGATTTCACCCATCTCCTCCTCTCCCCTCCCACCTGCATGATTTCCATTGAGTTTTACTTCCATCTGTGCACATGACTACTGATCGATTAGTTCCAATTTTATAGTGAGTACATGTAGTCTTTCTTTTTCAATTCTTGCAATACTTCACTTAGGAGGATGTCTCTAATTCCATCCAGATTCTTGCAAAAGTTATTAATTCATTTTTTATGGCTGAGTAGTACTACATGGTGTACATATACCACATTTTATTAATCCACTCATGAATTGATGGGCACTTAGGTTGATTCCACATCTTTGCAATTGTGAATTGTGCTGCAATGAACATTCAAGTACAAGTGTCTTTTTGATAAAATGACGTTTTTTATTTTGGGTAAATACCCAGTAGTGGGATTGCAGGATCAAATGGTAGGGTCTACTTTTAGTTCTTTGAGGAATCTCCATACTATTTTCCATAGAGGTTGCACTGGTTTGCAGTCCCACCAACAATGTGTAAGTGTTCCTTTTTCTCTGCATCCATGCCAGCATTTATTGTTTTGGGACTTTTTGATAGTAGCCATTCTCCCTGGGTTTAGCTCATTGTGGTTTTTGATTTGAATTTCTCTGACGATTAGTGACATTGATTATTTTTCATATGTTTATTGGCCATTAGTCTATCTTCTTTTGGAAAGTTTCTGTTCATGTCTTTTGCCCACTTTTTAATGGGTTTTTTTGATGTTTTCTTGCTAATTTGCTTGAGTTCTTTGTAGGTTCTGGTTATTAGTCCTTTATCAGATATATAGCACGTGAATATGTTCTCCCATTCTGTAGGTTGTCTATTTGCTCTGTTGATTGTGTTTCCATGGCTGTGCAGAAGCTTTTTAATTTAATCAAGTCCATTTATTTATTTTTGTTATTGTTGTGATTGCGCCCTTGGGGTCTTTTTCATAAATTATTTGTCTAGGCTGATGTCTATATTAGTTTTTCCAACATTTTCTTCTAGAATTCTTATGGGATCATGTCTTCTATTTAACTCTGCTATCCATCTTAAATTAATTTTTGTGAGTGGTGAGAGATATGGATCCTGTTTCAATCTTCTACATGCGGTTATCCAATTTTCCCAGCACCTTTTATTGAATAGGGATTCTTTTCCCCATTGTATATTGCTGCCTACTTTGTCAAAGATCAGTTGCCTGTATGAGGATGGTTTTATAACTGGGTTCTCTGTTCTGTTCCATTGGTTTATGTCTGTATTTTTGTGCCATTACCATGCTATTCTGGTTACTGTAGCCTTGTAGTATAGCTTACAGTCTGTTAAAGTAATGACTCCAGATTTGTTCCTTTTGCTCAAGGTTGCTTTGGCTATTTGGGCTCTTGTCTGGTTCCAAAGCATAGAATTATTTTTTCTAGATTTGTGAAAAATGATGTTGGTATTTTGAGGGGGATTGCATTGAATCTATAAATCACTTTGGGTAGTATGGACATTGTAACAGTGTTGATTCTGCCAATCCATGAGCATGATTTGCTTTTCCATTTGTTTACATCATCTGCGATTTCCTTCCTCAGTGATTTGTAGTTCTCTTCTGAAACTCAGTTCTTGGAGGGAAGCCTTCTCCAGCTGTCAGGGGCTTCAGATTTCCTGCTGCTGATGTTTGCTAACACCCCAGTCAGCCTGCTTAAGAACATGTCGACAACATTAAAGACAATCTGAATGTATTCGTGGAAAGATAAATATTAAAAATGATCTGGAGGAAAGGAGGGAGGGTTTTTTTAAGCATATGTGATTAGGCAAACAAACAACACCATTTTCTGTTGTTTTGTTTGTTTCTGAAACAAAAATGGTATTGGATGTAGGGCATTACACCTCAGAGATCAGCAACTTCAGAGTCAGGATCAGACCATTAAAATCCTTGACAGGCATCAAATGCTTCACTCGAAGGACAGAAACAGAACATTTGTAGACGTTGCTATGGTAAAGATTTCTGTTACCCTTTGATCAAATTTAGCATGAGAAAAGAGACTTACAGAATCAAAAAGACACATCTATGCATTGCTGCCTTGAAAAATACGTGTTGTCTTCACATTCTTCTTCACTATTACATGAATGTCTGACAATATGAAAATTTTATCACTTGTTAAACTTTTGGATCATTTCAAGGGAGAAGGCCTTTTACAGGCTGCTGAAGGTGGACTTGGCCCTTCAGACAGGACAATTCTGTCTTCATCATGGCCCCTCCAACAAGCCAAAGAATAGAAAACACTGGAGCCTAAGTATGAGGTAATAAAGGATCTTGAAGTTGGAAGGGACTTAATCTAGTTTACCCCCTGTAAATGAAGGGAGGAGAAACTATGCCTCGCTGTTACTGGCAAGGACTTCTTCCTCACAGCTCACTCAAACTCTAACATTCCACTCAAAATATAATTCCCACTTGTGTGGTACACTATGGAATGCAGAAAGTTGAAGTCGCCTTCTTCTGGTTAAATATCAGACTTTTTTTAAACCTATTCACATAAATCCTGTATTTATATACTCACCTTCATTCATTCCCTCATTTAATCATTCCACAAATAATTATAGAGCACCCACCATGTGCCAGGGACCCTTCTAGGTAATGAGAATATAAAGATGAATAAAACTTGATCTGTACTTTCCAAAAGCTCACATTCAGTGTGATTAATGAGCCTTTAACTGGGAAATGTACAAGATGTAGCCGAGGCAAGCACAAAGGATGTAACTCTACCCAGGAAGGTCAAAAAGGGCTTTGCACAGGAGTGAAGCTTTAGCCAAGAGCTGACGGATGAAGAGCAAGTCACCAGGCAGACAAAGGGGAAGGGGCTGCCCAGGAACAGTGAGTTTAGACAAGACACATGGTACAATGGTCTCCATGCCCAGTACCCTTATGGGTAGTAAACTTATGACTCAAGAGATGATATAGGCTGAAAATTAGGAGGTCTTTAAAATATTTTGAAACTTTCTAAACAAGTGAAAGATAATAGCTTACTAAAGAGAATTAAGATGGCTATCTAAAACCCTCCCCTTTTTAGACAACCATCTATCCTCTCCCATAATACATCCCTTATGGCTCTCATCAAAAAGAGAAAAGCCAGCTTCACCCTATGCAAAAAAAATCAGAGTAGGTGATCTAAATAAAGACACACAGGTATTTAATCAGAGACAGAATCCGAAGCTGAGAGCACCACATGGCTCTCCAAACTACTAATCATATATGGCCTGTCCAGTTCTCCCCCTAAGAGGAGCCGTACCTTCAGGTTTTGCTCCATGCCACGCTCCTGCCATGCCCTGCAGCACTCAGCTGGCTTTTCCAACTGCAGTGCTGCATTGCTGACTCACAGGCAATCTGACAATACCCAGAACCTCACTTTCTCTCTCTGTTTCCTCACACATAGCCAGCTCTTTCCCCCCATAAATATGGGCACATTGGAGACCTCTCCATCCTGTGTCTATCTCTGCTTCTAGTTAGACACAGCTTTGCTGTCTCTATTTCTAATCTCTTTCCTAAATCAATGTCACATTGAATTCTGAATCTACCTTTTTTCAATGTAATAGAACCCAGTTTATAAAACCTTGCCATTGATATACTTATATAACTTAATAATCTTCATTGAACTCTGCTGTGTCATTGATTAAAATGTGACTTACCCTGGTTTCAAGACTTCTTCCTGCTGAACTTCACTTAATCTACCACTTATTTTCAAGGACCATTCTCAGATTACGTTTCTGAACAGATGTTAGACACATACCTGGGAGCTATATGTGTTCTTAGCCATATTTTCATAAGGATTGATATTGTACTACAAAGATCAATTTAGAAATATTACCAAGGTTAAGGGAAATGACATTTATAGGAACAAAAACTGTTCTCTTGCCCTAATGAAGTTAGGTTTTTCTGATAGGGCTTGGTCTTGACAAGCAATAACCATAAGGCTAACTAGCCTTTGCAGTCTTTAGAGTGTCCCAAAGGAATTTCACATAACTGAACCTAATGACAACTCTGTGAGGTATTGTAAGTTTCATCTAATAGATGAGAAAACCGAAGAACACAGGAGGTTTGCCCTGATGCACACACAAATAAATGGCTTAACTCAGACTTGGAAGCAAATATTCCTAAGTCAAATCCTATATCCACTCTAGGGTTCTGGAAAAATAAATTTTATACTAGTTTCCTCTGTTAAAAAGTTAGAGTTACAGTCCTGTAATTTTCCATTTAATCTCTAGGCATGTTCCCAGACTTCTATTAATTCTTATTAATTGAGCTAATATCCCATCAACAACAACAGGCAACCATTTTAGTGTCATGAAATGTAAGCTAGCACAGCTTTTCAGACAAGAAACACAATCAGAGAATGATGCTTGAAAATAAATGCTAGCCTAGGGAGGTAACAAGTGAAGTTCAGTGGAATGAAGTCTTGCCACCACGGTAAGTAACATTTGAAACAATGACACCTCAAAGAGCTCAATCGGGAAGACTGTAACATTTTTACAAATCTTTTTGTGGCTCCTCATGACTCCATTTTTGTTTCTGCCCTTCAGTTTGCTGTCTGCCCTTTTCCAAAGAACTGTTCTGTATGTTTTATCATGTTCAGTTTTTAGCATATTGGTTATAAAACACCAAGTAACTACAATTGAAAAAAAGCAATAAGAAGATAAGATCAAAGTATATGGAATTTTTTAAAGCATTATAATAGACCTTGAATTTTTTTAAGATAAAAGAAACAAATTAGCCCCCAGTGCAGTTAATTGGTATAAATTTAATTTAATATCATAGACCAAAAAAAGCAAAAAAAAAAAAGCTTGTCCTACGTGATGAAGAAAGCAGCTTAGGGTACTGATAAAAGCCCTGTGTATCAAATTTTCCAGAATATAGGTGGATAATTTAGTCTCTAAGATGATTTTGATTACCCTAAAGAAGGAACAGGGGTAGTAACTATTGGAAGGCTTGGAAGAAATTAGCAAAGATAAGAAGATAGTGATTGTGGGACTCCCAAATGAAAGTAAAATATGAGTGTTTCTAAGTCATTGTGGGCTCTATCAGAGAGATAGTGTTTGATCAGTAATCCACTACTTAACAAATGGAATACTAGCAGGTATCAAATGAATCTCAGCAGAATAGCTAAAGGGAGGGAAAGCTGAAACAAATTCCCAGTTCCCACATGGGTCTATTTGAAGCAAAATGAATTCTGTGACCTCATATCATGCAGGGCGAGAGTGGGAAATTCCTTTGGAATTTTTATAGAGAGCCCAATTTGGTCAGATGCTACCTACATATATGAATACAAAAAATTCCATATAGTTTTAGAAAAAAACTAAAAAGGCAGTCAGCAACTGGTTTTGCAAAATGATGCTCCAATTTTCTACGTTTTTCATTTTTTGTAACCTGCCATATTTCCATTCTGGAGGGATTACTTGGTTAGGCCCAGAAGGCAAATCACTTTCATTATCTTTCTTACAGCACTTTATGTACTTTATGTGACAAATTATTTTTAAGTAGTATTTAAGTGTACTAAATTAAATATATCATATGACCCATGTGTGTACATTGAATATGTCAAGATCGGAAAAAGAAATTTCAGTAGCTTTCTACTACACAGTGATCTTGATTTTATCAAATGCCCTCTTATTTGGTTCTTACAACATTCCTGTGAGGTGGGGATACATATTAGTATCGCCATATTAAAGATGAGAAAGTGGAATATACATGTCTTTTCCAAGGTTACATTTCAAAATTGCTGTATACAAAGTTCAAAAATGGAAGCCATGATATTGAAATTCACATTTTTCCACTATAAATTCAGACTTTTGCCTCTAAACCAGGCTTCTAAGAGAAGTATTATTGGAAATTGCTTATTAGGATCATTCCCTAGCACTGCTCTCTTGCATTCTTTAAGGACTCACCAGCATGGACATAAGGAGTTCAAATGATGGTAGCTGGTCAGTCAGGCTATATGTCTTTACTGAGCATCTGCTAATTTCTAAGCACTTGCTAATTGTGCTAATAAATGAGGTTATGGATGTAAAAAGACATACCCAACCCAATTTCACCCCTCAGTAAAACAGATATAAATAATTGCAATAGAATGTGGCACATGATAAAATACTGACACGAATAGAGGAGGAAATCCTAACTTATTCTGAAATCGGCTGGGCAAGACTCCCCTGAGAATATGGTACTTGAAATGAGTTTGAAGGTAGAGGAGCATGGTCTTGATATCCATATGGTACATTTTACATACCCAGGTTAACAGGGCAATTGAGTATAAATTATATAGATTATTAAAAATTTTACAAATTGACTGGAATTAGGAGAAAGCAATTAAAGAAAGCTAGTAATTGCAAAGCATATTAGCTATTCTTCATTCCCCTTGGAGAAGTAGCATTAGGAACAGATGTTTTGAGGAACAGTCAGTCAGACCCTCAACAATTTGATAACTAATGACCAGGCAAATGAAGGGGATGACAGAGTCATGTTTACAAGAGAACAAGAAAATCCTGCACATCTGGACTATGTAACGATGGCAGATGGCAGAAGCTAGAGTGGAAGACAGAAAAAAAAAATAGTATTGCAAGAAGTAGCAAATTCTAGCACCTGCAGAATCATGCTCACCTACTGAACTCTTCTGAATCCATTAAGGAGAAATTTCCCTTTAGTCTTGAGAATTGTAGTTGAAGTACTAAAGGTGCATACTCTACAAGCAATGGTTGCCAAAATTGTCCAATGAGTCATCAGCCAACGAAAGCACTTCAGCAGGACACTAAAGAATTCGTCTGAAACACCGTCTACAAGGTGAAGACATCTTCTGGGTCACTTAACAGAGCTTCTGAAACACCTCCTGTGCCCCTACCCTCACCCCATGCTGTCAGGACACAATGGCAAGAACAAAGGAATTAACACGTAATCTAGCAGATATGGATGCAATTGCCAGTTCATGAAGCAGGCCGCAAATAAAATCCATTAACAGCACCATTTGTTATGCGTGTGTGTGGGTCATAAAACAAAAGAATTCATCCGTATGTGAAGAGACAGGTTTTGTCATTAGCATGACTGGGCCTCTCAGCAGGAAGTCACCACCATCGCTGTTAGCAACAGAGGCTGTAGTATTCATGGATTGTGTATCTCTTCATACATTGCCTCAGATAACTTTTATTGCACATGTTCTATGCATCAGGGACAGTGCTAGTTACTGGGTGTACAAAGGAAAACAGGACCCCATTTCTGTGCTCAAGCAGCATTTCTTAGGAGCAAGATTAGAAAAATGTATGGGCATCTATAGGAGGGCAGGAGCCAGGTCTTAAAAATGAGAAAGCTGCAAAAGTTGGGCAGGAGCCACATAAGAATGGCTTTATACATCAGAAGCTTGAACTTTTTCAACCAATGGGGAACCAATAAAGAGTTTTAAGCTGAGGATCTCTAACTAATTTCTTAATTTTGATTGAAATTTCTTTAGAGTTTCACATTTAAGATATTTGCAATTGGATTTTGGTAAAGAGTCTTTATTATATTTAAGTGACTTTCTCTTTTTCTTGTTTTACTCAGAATTTTATTAGATAGATGTTGACTTTTATCAAATGCTTTTTAACATCTTTTAATAAGATAATATGGCTTTTTTTGAATGTGTTAAAGGCTTATATTGATGGATAGATATTAGCATTTCTTGAATAAATCATACCTTGTTACAATATATTATTACTTTGACACATTGCTGCATTTTATTTCCTAATATTTCACTTATAATGTTTAATCTATATGCGTCAATGAACCTATCTATAGTTTTCTTTCCCTCCTTGCCACTGTTTTGCTGCTTTTTTTTTCCAGAAATTAACTTTATCCTGGTTTAGAAATAAAGTTATTCTGACTATATAAAAATTAAATTGAATGATTTACTCATTTCTTTATGATTTGAATCAGAAATTTATTTAGAATTACCTGTTCTTTAAGGTTTAGGTAAAACATCAGCTATGAACACATGATTTTTGAGCTTTCTACTTGACTAGGCATCTAATCACTAATCCAATCTTTTCTGTGATCAGACTGGTTTAACAGTTTTTCTTTTCATTTGGGATCAGCTTTAACAATTTATATTTGCTAGCAACTCATCCATTTCATCTAAGTTTTCCAATTTTTTATTTTCTTATAATTTTTAATTTCTATATTTGCAGTTGTATCTTTCTTCTATATTTAAAAATATATCTTCCAATTTATATCATATAGTTTTGCTCACTATGTTTTCTTTAATCATGCTCAGATAAGGTATATCTATTTCATTAGTTTTTAAGGTTTTAGATTTATTTTTTTCTCTCATTTTCTTATTCTCTACTTTATTAATTTCTGCTTTTATGGTTAATTTCTGCTTCATTTTTAAAAACTGCTTTTCTAATATCTTTAGATGCATACTACTTGCTTTACTTTCTTATTTTTTTAATAGATTTGTTTTTTAAGGCTGCACAATTTTAAGAATAGTAAGCTATACCATAAAGGGTTTCCCTTTGTCATTTTTTACATAAGTTATAATTTCTACTTGACTTCCCCTTTGTATAATGGTAATCTAGGAGT
>NW_012138302.1:2352260-2356022 GCF_000956105.1 Propithecus coquereli | reverse complement strand
CCCACACTCACTATTTTTAAAAACTAAATACTAAGTATTTTCCCCCCAGAACATGCTGTCTGCACCACTAAGATGCTACATTTCTCCTCAACTTTCCCTGTCCCCATTCTTCAATAAAGGAGGTTTTGAATACTTGGCCCTCTCCTCCTTTCCCTGCACAGGTGTCTTTCGGAATGCTTTTACTTATCCCTTCTCCTAGCCTGACTCCTCCTGTGTACTGAGTCAGCCTAGAACCCTCTATTCCAGGCTTTTATTTGAACTCTTTTTTCAGTAAGACTATTTAGTCTACTCCAAGAGCCCTTACAGAGCCCCTTTGCCACATACACTCAGCCAGCTTTTCCTTATCCAATGTTTGTGTGTGTGCTGAGTGCAAATGTGTGCATCTAGAGTCACTGCACACCGTGCAATCCCTTCCTCTGCCTGCACTGGTTGCTTGGTTCTTTCAACAGACATTCATTTAGTAAACAAACATCTATTGAGGTACTGCTATTTTAAGACCATGATGAGAAAATTCAATAAATCCTGCTTGTAACAGGTTTCAAATTTTTCTTCTGCTCAGGGAAAACAATTTTTGATACTTTAAAAAAAATTATTGCCTCTTTTTTTAGCTTTTCCTTCTTTTGCCCCTGTAGCTGGTGTTTTTGACTGCTCAGCTTTTTTTATTAAATCCCAAAGTCTCTTATCTTTTTCTCTCTTTTATATTTTCACTCGATGCCTCAAAATATATCTTTCACTTGATCTTCCATCTCAACAGTGACCAGCCTCTTTGATATCTAATAAAAAGTTTAGTTGGAAAGTCATGTATGATATTTAGCTTGAAAAATTATGTCCAGAACTTGGATTTCCTTAAGTTATTTATATATACACACACATACACACAAAAACATATATAAAGTTATCATTTGTCTCCTTTGGAAGCTCTATTTTGCTGGTCATGTATTCAGTTTGTTTGGGATAATCTCTTTCAGCCCTTTAGATGGGCTCTTATTATTTTCTTTGTTGGTCGATTGGTATCACATGTGATCCTTGGAGAGGTCAAGTAGAGACATTCCTGGCAGATGGTTTCTATTCCCATGGGCCCTTGGTGTAGAAGTAGGCAGAGTGTCAGCCCCCTCCCAGGCACCTGAAAGAAGCCTCATTTTCAGACATCTTTGTAATCTCCCAGACTCAGAGCCAAAGAGAGGACAACCCATTTGTTTTGCTATTTCTTTTTTTCTTGGATTCCATAAAAACCAAACAAATTCTAATAAGGAGCCTCCCTAGGAATTCATAAATCTCTTGGGTCAAGCCTTCCAATGATATGCTGTTTCCTTGCCCTTGCCCTATGACTTCCAGCAGTCAGTTTCCAAGCATTTACCAACTCCTTGGAGTTTTCTTCACAGAGCTCGAGGCCACACCTGAGCAGAGCCTTCAGCCAATTGGAGAAAGGAAGGGGAGCAGAAGTTGGCTGCATTAGACTTAATGTATTCTAGAATCTCTTCTTCATCAGTACATTTTTGCACTTGCTAATGTTTTTGTTAAATACATTGCTTGCTAAATAATTTTTCATTTTTTATTTTATCATTGAGTAATTTGAAATTAATATGACAGACATGATTATTAATAATGGAGTATCCAATAAAGATGGACAATTATTAACATTCAAGTTATCATGAAAATATAAGAAAAAGAATAAGGTAAATCTTAGTCTTTTTAAAACACAAATTTGGTAGTATTATTTTTGGCTATGTTACCACTCCTTGGTTCAAACATGCAAGATCACCACAAGTGATCATGCAGGCTTTCTACTCTAGGATTCCAGGCTGCCATTCTTATTCATAGACATCATAGCTTCTTTTCTACGTATTGGGACAATTTTCTAACAGAAGTTTCATAAATGTCCTGATGAAGGGGTGGCTTTTTCCAATTGTCACAAAGTCACCATCTGGCCACATCCATGGTTAAGATTTCACCAAAGTGTCTTCTATTTTATGAGCTTCATCTTCCAAAGGAAATGGCAAAGATAACACTTTAAACTTAAAGTTTAACAACTTTAATATTTAACAACATCAATTGTTTTGAATGGCTTTCTTGATTTTGTAATGCATTATAGTACTTCTACCCAAGACTTTCTCTTACTATTTGAGCAAACTTCTGGTAACTTTTTTCTTTAGAAATTGTGTGATTGGTTTTTAAATTTCCCTGAAGAAGTGATGGTTTCATGGAATACTTATCTACTATTTTCTTACACAAACAAAAAGGTCATTTCCCATATCTGTAATAATCCTCACAAATTTTAAATAAGCATTTGGGTACATTCTACACTTTTTTAAAAAGTGATGCTCCTTATCATTATGTATTTTCTAGACATAGCTGAATTATGCTATCAACCTTGTTGTTACCAAGTGCTTCGTAGAGAGCTGAGGGATGTCCATCTTAACACGTCTCAATAATTTTAGGTTATTCTGAATTTCCTTCATTATCTTGCATATTTCTGATATTTTAAGTTCATTTGAAAGGAATACACTGTTTTCAACTAGTCAGTGATTCCAGTTGAAAACATAATTTTAAAATTAGTGCACTTTAAAAAGACAAATTAGATATGGGATTCAAATCATACACACACATATACAAACACACACACACACACACACGCACACGAGTTACTTCACTGGCAGGAATTTAAATAAAGTATGGACTTGTGAGTAAATTAACACTTGGTTGCATGCAATTTGGGCAGGATGTTGATGTGATTTGTGTGTGTGTGCAATCCAAAAATTACTGAATCTTAGGAAGGTAACAAACTCCTTTTTCGTATAACAAGCAACATAGATTTCTTCTAATTTGCCAAGAAATTGTATGCTCTTACCCTTTTGTATTGGCATTACCAATGCTCACTGAGGAATTTGTCCTCTGTTCATTTTGACTAATGCCATGAGAGTTCCCTGAAGACAAACAATGTTCTAGATTTCCAATGACTTCCAATTTATAAAAATATTCTGTTTACTGAGTTTACCTTAAAAATTCCAGGTTTAATGATGTTGGAAAAGCTGATGTTATGCATTTGCTAAAAACTTTACCGAACACAGAAATTCAAAACTCCTGCCTCAAAAGTCTTTAAGCAAATCCATTTTCCAGGAAGACACACCAGATTTACCTTGTAGATTTATATATGTCTGCCATACATCAGAAGTTTCAAAGGAACAGTTGGGGAGAGATTCTGTTCTGAGCAATAGGAACAACATGAATGTAGGGCCCAGACTTTGCAGTAGTTCTTTGTTTCCCCTGTCCCCACAATGGAAATGAAAACATTTCTATTTTAAGAAACTGAAATAAAAAATGCCAACATCAGTTATCCTCTTCCTTTGCCACCTCTCTCTCTCATCTTGTTATATGAAAGCTGGTTTCTACTTCAGTCCCAAAAACAAAACAAAACAAAAAAAAAGTGAAATAAAACTCTCTATATCAAGAGAGGAATAAAGCATCCTCTTCCCACCACAGTGACCACCCTGACAAAAATAGCGTCAAACCCCACCGGTGGGACTATGCAAATGGTATAACCCTTCAAGAAAGCAACTTAGCAAAACATATCAAGAGCCTCTAGAATGCTCATACATTTCGGCCCAACAATCCAGATATGGAAATCTATTCTAAATAAATACAATCAGAGATGTAGACATAGATTTTTGTACAAAAACTTTAGCAAAACCTTACGGTAATGAAAAATTAAAAATTCTGTGTTCAGCAATGGGGTCTGTTTAAACAAATTACAGAAGATGCATA
>NW_012138302.1:2326013-2351715 GCF_000956105.1 Propithecus coquereli | reverse complement strand
CATTTTGTTTTTCAAATGTGTCTTCTCCCACCCTAAGAATCTAGCAACATAAAGTGAGCTAATAAAATGTACACATGAATATAAACACCAACATACATATAAATCTTTGCTCTTGGTACTCAGCCTTGGAGCTTCCTGCATACCACAGATTTTTGTTTTTGTTTGGAAGATAGATGCCTTTTAATTACTTTTAATTAACTGATTATATTGAAAGCAGCAGGTATTGTATCTAATGCAACCAGTGATCATCTTCCCATTGATTGCAATAGATATGCTGAGCCTGGAGTGACACATTTGTTTAGTTCATGTTTCCGGCAAGCATGATGATTGCAGCTAAGCCACAGGAGATAGAAGAATCCAAATGAAATAAAATCCCAGCAACTGTCAATGCTCTATTTTATGTTTTATTTTAAAGCTGATTTATGTTCAATACTCTGACAGACTTCAGCAGGATGGTAATACAGCCCCAATAAGCTGTCTGCCAAATGCAACAGCTCAGCCCAAAGAATGATGGCTTGGAAAAGTGGTTAAACTAGCTATGCCAGTGCTTTCTCGTGGGCATCCAGGCAAGGGCTATGGGACATCTCTATCTGGGTTCAGTGGGGGGAAGGGGAAGGTGTTGAGAAGGGTGTTACTACTATTCTGAAAATCCAGATAAATTAATTAACATGTATATTATATTATCATCTACCTCCTCCCATTTCAACCACACACATGGAGAATGGTAACACGCTGCATAAAACCTGCAGGTGAGACTAGCTGCCACAAGGTTGGGTGGGAGGTTCCCTGTAGGCCTTTCTCTCCTAATGGCTATTATAAAGACAGACAGAAAAACAATCAAAGAATCCAAGAAGATGACCCAAATCGTGGCCTTCCTGAATGGGTTTGTGCCTGCGGCACACAGATCAGGAAGTCCTCTTCAGCTGTTGTTCGTACAGAATTATTCAATGCCAATTCTGTAATTTGAAGAATTATGAATATTTATAGCTCAGCTTTTTAAAATGTTTACCACGTCTACCTTAAAAACATAAATAGCCACAAAAGGTTAAAAAAAGGTGAGTATTTGCCAAATGAAAGGAGAAAAAAATAAACCAGTAATCTCCATTTTATGCTTTTTTTCCTACAGTTTTTTAATGACTGTATTTTAGAACAGTTATAGGTTCAAGGCAAAATTCGGAGGAAGGTACAGAGGTTTCCCATATACCCCCTCACTGTGCTGCCACCTCCACACATATACAGCCTCCCCCATTATCAACACCCCCCATCAGAGTGGTACATTTGCTAAAATTGATGAACTACGTTGCCACATCATAATCACCCAAAGTCCATAGTTTACATTAGGGCTCACTTTTGGTGCTGTACATTCTATGGCTTTAGACAAATGTATATTGGCATGATCAATAATTATACATTATTATACAGAGTATTTTCACTGCCCTAACAAGTTTTTGTATTCCATTCACTCATCCTTCCCCCTGTCTCCCATCCCCTGGTAACCAGAGGGCGATCTTTTTACTGTCTCCAACGTTTTGCCTTTTTCAGAATGTCAGAGGGTTGGAATCATCATATAGCCTTTTTCAGATTGGCTTCGTTCACTTAATAATATGCATTTAAGCTTCCTCTATGTCTCTTCATGGCTTGAGAGCTCATTTCTTTTTAGTGCTGAATGATATTCCATTGTCTGAACGGATCACAATTTATCCATTCAGCTGCTAAAGGATATCTTGATTGCTTCCAAGTTTTAGTAATTATGAATAAAGCTGCTATCAACATTTGTGTGCAGGTTTTTGTGTAGACATGAGTTTTCAAACCCCTTGGATAAATACCAAGGAGCTGATTGCTGGATCTTATGGTAAAAATATGTTTAGCTTTATAAGAAACTGCCAAACTGTCTTCCAAAGTGTCTATACCATTTTGCATTCCCACCAGCTATGAATGAGAGTTCCTGTTGCTCCAAATCTCTGCAGCATATGAAGTTGTCAGTGCTCTGGATTTGGCCATTCTAATGGGTATATAGTTGTAGCTCATTGTTGTTTTAATTTACATTTCCCCGATGACATATAATGTGGAACATCTTTTCATATGCTTATTGGTCATCTGTATATCTTCTTTGATGAGGTGTCTGTTAAGGTCTTTGGAACATTTTTTAATCTAATTGTTTATTCTCTTATTGTTGAGTTTTAAGAGTTCTTTGTGTATTTTGGATAACAATCCTTTATCCAATATGTCTTTTACAAATATTTTCTCCCACTCTGTGGCTTCTCTTTTTATTCCCTTTTTTTAAATTAAAAAACAAATTCTTCCAGTGCTTGTATTTCTGGATCTCACAAACTAGATGTTTTAATTAGAAAAAAATATTAGGAGCTAAGTAAAAAATGTCATGAAATTAAAAGAACACTGTATTATGAATTAAAAGACATATTTATGTGATCTTAGGGAAATCATTAAACCTCCCTCATCCTCAATTTCCCTGGATGGAAATGGAACCATTAATAGTTGCCCTGCCTCCCAATAACTTTATTCTGAGGATCAAATATCATGTGGGAAAATACACTCTGTAAATGTAAACTCTCAGAAATTATGATTTCATTAGTAAACATTTTTAAGAAACAAAAATAAAATCCATAGGAAAATCTATGAAAACTGATACAGACCAATGGAAGCACTTCATTCTCTCCCAGAAATGAGATACTGCTTTAACGTTAGGTTTTCTTCAACTGATGTCTTTTAATTACTTTCTAGGGTTAAACATTTGACTTTATAGTAGAGAATTGCCTTTTTTATGCACCTGAAGTATAACTGAGGATCACTTCAGAGTGAGCCAGCTTTAGCATTCACAGGAATATAACAGGAAGGAAGCAGTTTCTAAACTAACTTTCCTGTTGTTCCTAGAAAATAGTCACAATAAGACAAAAGCAGTTATTCGATGTATTATTCAGAGGATAAATTATATGCTCCAAAATATAATTAGCACTTGTATCTGTAGCAGAGAGCTACATTTGCTGGTTATGTATCTATCAAATTTTCATTTTAATAGTGATGACTCATAATGAAATTATGCATTCATTGTTCCATTCATTAAACCATTTCGCGCTGGCTGTGCACGTAAACCACAAATTCTATGCATGTGCGATCACATCACTCCACCCTGTCTCCAGTTCTCAGCCTAATATTTGTTAACACATACAAATTCTTCCAGAACAAGTTTTCTTATGTGCATTCAGAGAGCAGATGCTGTTGAAATGTTGTCAAGTTACAGATGCACAGAGCATTCCTGCTGAATGTGTTCGGTAATATAGCGCTGAAATATCACTTCGGTCCCTGCCTTCTGCCTGCCCAAACTTCATTCCCCAGGGAACCATCCAGAAAAGCAATGCTAAGAGTTACTAAATTCAGTCCTCAGATCAGCTGTTTTCAAAATGGTAGAACAAGCTTTTAACAAATTCAGCATAGGTGTCTCTCTTGATGGTGAAGGTGTGAGCTCCAAAGACACTTTATTATCTGAAACTTTATAATAGAGGCAGCACTAAAGCAACAGTTACTCAATGTGATCCAGAAAGCAAAACAACAACCAGAAAGAAACTCTATCTTACATGATTCAACAGCAGAAATTTTTCTCTCTTCCACCTCCTGTGTCTCTTTTCTTTTCATGCCTCCTTTTCTTCCTCTTCTTTCTCTTCTCCTCTTCTTTCCTATTGTGCCCCTTTCGTCCTCTTTAATCATTCATCTCCCTCTTTCTTCCAGCTCAGTAATAGCCAACATTTTTTTAGTACTACTCTTTATAGAGAGCTTCACTTCTACCTTATCATGTACCTTGTCGCGTATGGCTGCAGTCTTACAACAACCATTGTTATCTTTTCATTTTAACATAAAGCTCTAACAGGCTAAAAGAACTAAGTTGGAAAATCAGGCTGCCTTGCTCCAAAGCCTGTGTCCTCTTCCAACACCAAGCTATCTCAAGAGATTATTCCCCCCTCACCACCAAATCTCTTTTCCCTTTTCCTCCTCTTTCCCTTCCTTCCTCGCTTCCTCCTCCATTACCTCAACAAACCATCTCCACCTCACCTCCACTCCCATCTGAACTGCCCCTTTCAGGAACTGCCTTTATTTTCAGAGAGGCCCAAGAGACCCACTCTCTGTGTTACTCCAGGAACAGAGCCTCCCTAAAGCATCACTAACCATCCCTGCCCAAGTCCCACTGTCTTACTTCATCCCAGGATCAAAGTCGTATTCATTCATCTCTTGTATGATTAGCAGCTGTTTTCTGAATTGACCACAGGTAGAATTGGAGAGAGGCATCCAACTGGGGTATTTTCTCTCTCCTCTCATCCCCTCCTTTTCTCTCTCTCTCTTTCCAAATCATATATAAAATGGTGTTTAGGTTATAATTTTAAAACTTTTTTACATTTGAAAAAATATTTGGGATATACAATTTATAATATTACTCTCCTGTCATTTTTTAAAAGAGCATATTATAAATACTTTTCCCCTGAAGTAATTCTTCTTCCACGGAAAATTTTTGCATGATATGCTTGCCTATAAAAAACAGGATTTCCATAAAATCCTCAAACATTACTTCCCAAAAATTTCATTTTGGAATTTTTGTGCTCTCACTTCAACAGTGTCAATGACTCCAATTACAAACTGTGAAGCTGAGGTACTAAAGACAATAATTTTGTATTTCCTGGACTCCTCACAACTGTGAAAATTTAATTACTCTAGTAAGAAATAATTTCTCTTGAATGATCCTGAGGCTAGTGAAAGTCCTGGACGCTTAACATAAAAGAATTTTTTTTTCTATTTTAAGAACTGAAAATTTGAAAAAAGTCTTCTCTTTATCATAGCAATTTAATAGTCACAAAATTATTTTTTTAAATTCAAGTTGCAGTAACTATTTTCTGACTTTGGCTTTACCCCAATGAGAAGGAAATTTGGTTAAATCACATTGTACTCCTGAGCAGAAATTGCAGCCAGTCAAGTAACAACCAAAATTCACATACAATCCGGGCATATTCAAACAGACAACCACAAGTTTAGAAACAGAAAGAGGGGGAGAGGAATGTCTTTCTTTTATCAGACACCCGAGCAATTCAGATATGCCGTTCTTACATATAATAAAATAATGAATGCTATGATCTAATCACTATAGCATTTCTAGATAACAAAACTACCAGAAATTAAAGAGCAGTGATTTATAATCATTCCCTTTGAGAGTTTGTTTTAGTAGTTTGTCTATAGTAGTTTTTGTTTGTTTGTTTGTTAATCGTTCATTTTCAATTATGTGGGGCAGTATAGAACATTCAGGTCCATATTACATCTGTTGCTCTCTCTCAGCCTCTCCCACCAGAGTGGACCTCTCAGTTTCCTTAGTAACTACTATAAAACTATTGCTTCTGGGGAAGCAGGAGGAAAGAAAGAACAGCAGAAGAAAATAACTAAATCTGGGTTGGAGCAAAACCATTCTCCATATTACTGTGAGCTACCAAGAACTTTCTTCTGCTCATCTATTTGGAAAAGTACTTATAATTTTTCAGAGTAGCATTTCCAGCCAAGTAACACCCTCCTTTCTAGCCAATGGTAAAAACTCCTCTCTTCTACCTTTTATGATCATGACTGTCCAAAGTGGATCAAGACAGTGTACACATCTCCATCCCTTCTATCCACCATTAATTCTTTCCATTTTGACAGGAGTACATAGCATCTGATTACTTCAAACTGAAACACAAAGCTTTGTAACTCAGCATCAAATAACTACTTAACACACTCATCGATCTATTCAGTCCATTTTATACATAATTTGAGATTTTATGCACATGTATACTCTAAGTCATACCTCAGTAAGGATGAGAATTTTTCTTATTTGTATTGATTCTCTTGCCTGACTCTAGAGAACACTTATTTTTGTAACTAAGAAGAGCAGAATTCCCTTGCTGACAGTGAGAGAATTGTTTGGGGAATCCTAGAGTGTTTATTCCCAAGTTCAGTTTCCATGTAGAAATACCTGTTTGCAAAAGGAGTTCTTTCTCCTGTAGTCAAAGACGATTTGGAAATCTGATCCAGTGCGGGGTGGTGTGGGTCTGGGAAGGAAGTCTGTGAGCCCTCTCTCTTTTTTTAGCATGAGAATTCGAAAGCAGTGGGGAAGTGATGCTGGACCTATCACAGCATTGCTAACAGACAGCCTATTACAGTATTTAATAAAAACAGAAACAGCATGCCTATCATAGGCTAATAGATCCTACCTCCTGCACGCTTTAAAAACAGTATGAAGCAGCTTTAACGGAGCTTCGGATAACTAATTTTGAGCATGGCTGTCTAGCGTGCCTGTCACTCCTATTGTCCTTCCAAACTCTTTCAGACATTTTGAGCAAGGAGTATTAAAGCTATGAGTTAGCCAGGGTTGTGACATTAATGGTCCACAAAGGCTGTGGGCACGAGAGGTAATGATGATTACCGGTGGCTATTTGGAGGACCGCACTGGATCGCTGTCATTAAAAATTAAGCGTGGCTTTTGAGGAAGATGTGACAACTACCGGAGGTAGGATTTGCATGTAAAACAAAGGAATCTGTTGCTATTTCGTGCTTTTTGTTTGCTCTGCGCCGAGGTGAATTGCAGCCAGGTGCGGAGTGAGCAGCAGGAAGGGGAGAGAGAGGGGAGTGGGAGACAGTCTGTTTAGAGGAAAACACAGCGTATAGTATTGTTTTATGGCAGAAATGCCTCGAGGACAAACTGGCTCCAGGCTCACAGCCTGCTGAGTGTGCATTCCACGCTGCTTTTCCCGGGAGTAGAATGCTTAGAGGTCACGAAGAAAACAGTTCGCTTCTTATCTGTGGTGCCAGCTGGGCTATTAGTAGGGTTGAGTGAAGACTTTGGTAGGTGGGAGGCATAAAGGTCCAAGAAAAATAAAGAAGAGGAAGCTGTCTTTAAGATTTGAAACCTGTTATTTTATTTCTATGGTCAATGTGCTTTGATGGCCAGAGTCTAATTTTTATGAGGGGAGATTGAAAATTACAACGGATTTCCCTGACAAAGAACTATTTCAGATTTAATCTATTTTAAAAGAAATTTGGGTACCTTCATCCATTTTGCATATTGAAAGGCTGACCCACACTGTTTGCATTAATGGTTTTGCTAAAGCAGGGCAAGAGTTTTAAACTAAAAGAAGGGGCTTCCTCTCTGTTCCTGCTCTTGCTTTTGAACAACTGCTGGGGCTGCAGATGGAAATGGTGATTCGTTAAAGGTTATAGACTTGACGTTTTACCTTTTTTTTTTTTTTAATGGACAGCATAAAAGCACAATTCTCCTTGAAAGACGAGAGGGGCAGTTGGGTTCCAAAGTCCGGTGGATAATGAGTAGATTTGCCCAGGAACTCACACTGCTTTGTACTTTATATGGGATCAGTATGGCTCGATCAGAAGAGGAAATGTCAGGAAATCACAGGCTGAGATTTTTAAAGCAAAAGTACAATGATGAGAAACCAATGTTTTCCCAACTTGATCTGTGATGCAAGTTTCAGTCTTTGTCATTGCATATGACCCTCAATGTGAAGTGGCAGAAATGTAGCGAGTGAATTTCTCAGGGCTGTTACATTGTTTCCCCAAAGGACTTCACAAACTCCCAAGATGTAAAGATTTTGCTTTATATTTTGAAAACCTCTGTGTTCTGAGGCATTAATTTGGTTATAATGAATAGCAAAGATCCATGAGATAACTATACATTTATAAAAGCATATAATATTCTTCAAGTGTATCTAAAACTTCTATATTAATGCAGTATTGACTAGCAATAAAAGTGAAAGACAATTATTATACCTTTCTTTTCAGCTAAATACTGGAATTAAGGCTAAGTGGGATTTTTGCTCTCCTCTTGATGCAGTTGATTTTGTACTTTTGTGAGCTTCTGTATATATACTGCCATTCACATACAAAGTTGAAGTCATTGACCCATAGCAGGTGGCAAATATGTTAAAGTTGCATGTTCGTTTCTCCTAACAGTGTGATGGATATTACTGAGCCAGCCGAATGCTCTTAGCTGATCTTTATGTGACCAGAGCACACGTCCATGAAATGACTGGACGGAATTCCTGGTGCATTTGATGACTATGACATAGGTTTCTGCTTCTATGTGACCAGTGGAATATGTGACCTTGACCTTGTAAAGTCCCATTCTCTAGCCAATTGAGCTCACCAGTCAAGAATCCATGTATAGAAAGAGAGAGCTCAAAATACACGAACAGAAATACATACATACATTTTACTTACTGTTGTCAGAAGTTCACACCTATTGCTTTCATTAATTTCATTAATTTTAAAAGGATTTTCACCGGCTCTGGTCTTACAAATATCTTCTGAATCTAATAGCATCAAGTGTTTACTTTAGAGGCAATTCTTGCCATGAAAGTTGTCAACAGGAGAAATTATTTTGCTGTGGTCATGTTCATACCTCTCTACTGATAAACTAAAATGATTTTTCACAATTTTCACAGATTTATGAGAAAAAGTTCCCATATTAATTCTTGATATTCTATATGTCTAGACTGTACCCCACAGCATGAAAAATATAGGGAAAATGTGATGAGATTTTTTTCTTTGTAAGCTGTGGGGAAAGCCAAACCAAGTAATTTAGTCAAAACAATCTACTTTGTATCACAAATTAATTTAATGAAATTAAAGCCTGTTTACATTGGTAGATATCAGACAAAACATTTGCAGATATTCTTCTTTTTCAGTTTCTGCTACATTTTAGTAATGAAAAGCAAACAATTCTACAACTACACCAAAAGCAAGTCTGGAATCCACCCTGATATAAAAAATAAGCAAAGCTTTAGCCAGTCTTGTTTTCTCAGTCCCCGTGGGTGGCACAGCCATCATATCAGTCACCAACACACTTAGAATCCAGAGTCGTCCTTGTTCTCTGTCTCTCCTGTATACACAGGCAGTCATCATCCTACTCTAGTGGAAGATATTTGACCAGGCATTTCTCAGACTAACACAATCTTTTCTTTCATTATCTCCCTCCTCTCATCAAAATACGATGAAAAATAAATCTTCCAAAAATATTCCTGCTATTATATCAAATAAAAACAGACTACAATAATATATACACAATATCATCTATCCTAATTTTTAATACATATGTGTTATGAAAAAATTAGAAAAAGTGCACACAAAATATTAATAGCATTACAGTGTGGTGTAATCGGTGCATTTTATTCTCTTTATTCATTTGCATGGTTGCTAAATTTTTTTCAAAGAGTATGTATTAATAGTCACAAGAAGACTTACATCATAAAAGTTTATCTATATCTCCTCTTCCAACCACATTGCCATCTTCGCCCGTTATCCTGCTGTATATCATGCACTGTGTCTTCACTCCAAATTCCAAAGTCACTTGTTTATCTAAGCATGACTGAGTAAAGGTGCCATTCCCCATTGGTGCCCCTTCTTCCTTAGGTTTCTTGGTACTTCATGAAAAATATCATCCCTTTTCAGGGACTGACTCCTGCCTCTTAACTCTGGTTTCTGAGGAAAGGAGAGAGAGAGAGAGAGTGTGTGTGTAATTTCTCCTTATTTTATAAATTGAGATTTTTTTTCAATCTCCTTTGCTTGTTCCTCATTATCTCCTGAATCTTTGTGCTGACTCAACTATAAATCTCTTCTTTATCTGCACTTAAACCCTAAATAAGTCCAATCCAGTCTCGAGACCTTAGAAACTGTCCACACACGGCTCACAGATTCTAATCCCCGACCTGAACTTTCCCTCTAACCTCCATACTTAATATCCAACGACCTACATAGCATTTCCATGTCAATGTCTTATAGGCATCTCTCACTTAATATGTTCAAAATCAGATTGCTGAATTTCCACATAAAATGTCCTCCTCCCATACTTTTATCCATGTGTGTAAATGGAAACTTTTTTGTTCCATTTGCTCAGAAGAAAAATCTTGGAGCCCTCTTTGATCCTTTCTTTCCTTCACATATCACAGAAAACCCTAGTGCCTCCACCTTCAAACTGTACCTAGAATTAAATTATTTCTTCTTATTTCCACTACTACCACTCTGGGCAAGTCAGCAGCTCTCAGATTACTGTGTTTTTTTCACAGTTAGTTTCTTGCTTCTGCCAGCCCCTGGTCCCATGCACACATTCTGTTCTATACCCAACACCAGTGGTCATTTCAATATTAAAGTTAAATCATATCTTCTGCTCAAAAGCCTCCAATGTTCTCCCATCTGACTTCAGATAAAAGCCGAAGCCTTACAGTGGCCCACATGCCCTAGAATGATCTGGTCCCTCCCTGGCCTCTTCTACTACCACTCTTCCTTTCCCCTTTCACTTCAGCCACACTGGCCTTCTGGGCTGGCCTCAAACCACCAATAACTCTCAAACCTCAAGGCCGTGGACTTTGCTGTGCCTGCTGCCTAAAAATGTCTTCACCTACATAGCCACTTGACTCAGTTCCTCACTTTTTTCAGGTCTCTGCCAAATATCACTTTATCAGAGAAGACTTCCCTGAAAACCACCTTTCAAATCATACCACCTTGTATACTTCTTATTCTCAGTCAATGCTTATTTTTCGCCATAGTATACCATAATATCATCCCCAATATATTACATGCTAAGTTTTTATTGTCCATCTCCCTCCTGCTAGAATGTAAATTCTATGAAAACAAGGATTTTGCTTTGTTTTCAAATGTATCCATAGCACCTAGAATATGGCCTCTTATGTAGGAGGCACTCAATAAGCAATCATCAAATGAATAAACATGTTGTTTGATGTAGGAACTAAATGTTTTCCCCCATCAAAATCCGTTAGTAGAGCTAGATTCCAAGCATAGTTTTTTCAACCTCAGGGTTAGAGATCTGTGTCATAACACCCTGTTGCTTTTTCCAAAGAGAAAAATACTGAACGCTTTCAAAAAAGTTAAGGAGATTTATCAAGATGATTTTCTTTCTCCTCCCTGCACAGGAGGGAAAAAAAATCACATCACTGATTCCAATCTATGTCAGAGCAAATAAAAATTCAGTTCGCCTGAAGTTGATGTTATCCAAAAGATGACTCCTATTTCAAAAAGGACATCTTCATAGATCTCCTATACAAATGACTATGGATGTAGACAGGTCCTATATTTTTTCTGCTCTCCTCTGGTGATGAGGGAAGGGATGGCAAAACCAGGTTGCAAAGGTACAGTTGGGGTCAGTGCGCCTTTCTGAGGGTACAAGCCCCAGTAGCCTGTGTAACAATAGCAATCAACCAATACTAATCAATAATGGTACCAGTCATTTACATTCTCTCAAAATCAGCATGGTGAAATCACAGCGTCTGCTTAACAATGACCTCTCTAGTATTCATAAAGTATATGTTTTCAAACAATTAAAGTACAATAAAATAATCTTACT
The DNA here is from genome assembly GCF_000956105.1 of Propithecus coquereli. Lineage (NCBI taxonomy): Eukaryota > Metazoa > Chordata > Mammalia > Primates > Indriidae > Propithecus > Propithecus coquereli. The sequence goes on along the minus strand of NW_012138302.1, from coordinate 2,340,317 downwards.
GTCCAAATTGAGTATAAATAAGAATGTCTGATATTTCTAAAATGTTTTATACTCTGGAGAGGCAGTGTGATGTGAAAAGGACACACATCTGAGACAAGCATAGGCTTTAAGAGGAAATGAACTTAGTTTGAATCTAGCCTTCTCCACTTCATAGCTATGTATTCTTGGGCAAGTTTTAAAATCTTACCGAGCCTCAGTTTCCTCATTGGTAATTGGTGATAGTAATACCTACGTCTTTAGGTTGAAGAGTAATTGTAATAATGTATACCACTTTCCCATTGGAGTACCCAACCTAGAGAAGAATCTTAAAAAGTAATAGTTTTCTCATTGCTGTTGTCATTTAATCTTCACAGCAGGCCTCAGCAGGAGATATCATACTTTCCATTGAACAGATAAGAAAACTAAGGTGCAGGGAAATTAACCAAATCTCTCAAGGTCAAAGAGCTGGTATGCTATGGAAATTTACTCTCCTTTCAGCCATAGAAACTCCTGATAAATAGAATGTCAGATTAGCCATCTTTAATGTGTTTAGTGACTGAAGGCTGCCGGTGATTAGGGGAATTTTTTCAAAGAGAGAATCAGAAAAAGAGATTTTCTTTCCCCTATGATCAATACAGACGTCTTAGGTACTCCTGCCCTAAACAAAAAGTAGACTCAAACTCCTGTGGAACAATTTGAATGAATACAAATTTGCAAATTAAGAAACCTCAGTCCCTAGACATGCAGTATAATTGAGCATTAGAAAACCAGCTTCACAGCCCTGAATACCTTAGTCTGCAACCCATTTCTGCCTCTTGCCTGACTGAGCCTCCTTTTCATCAGCAGAAATGTAGATAGAAATAATACATCATTCACAAACTTATGAGGATTAAATAAAATAACCTTTACCTAGCTGTTAGCACCATGCTTGGCACAAATTAAGTGCACAATGGTTATTGCCTATTTATATTTCACTATTATCAAGATGAAAATGTAAACAATAACTGTATATATGATGATACAGAGATTTGATTTAAAGATCTCCTTTAGTTTTTATTTCTTGGTATTGCATGTCTCCAAATTCATTCAACAGATATCATTTAAGAGCCGTTAAGCGTCAAGGTATCATAGTTCAAGGCTTTGGAGCATCTGATCAGGACCAGAAACCAATTTTCCTGAAATGTGTGACATTTACTCATTTCTTATTAGACCCAAAATGAATGAAGCAATTCGGAAAAATCAAAGAATATGTCTGCCTCTCTGTGATACCAAACCCAATTTTATAGATTCACGCACCTGAGACAGTTAGAACTTCAACAGAGTGTCTTCCCTGGGCCTTGTCGGGCTCCAGCTTCAACATTTCCCCGTCGGTCTATGGCTGCACTGGCTGAATCCCTGAGAAATTGACCAGGTAAATGCACGATCATTCTATATGACTTCAATGCACAACCTGCATGAAATTGACAATTAGCATCATCAGTTATTCTAGGCTTAACATTACTAATTTTTGGATGCAAAGAGTGTTTCATTTAATTGCTCAATAAAAATATCAGCACTTCCAATTAAGCTATTGGGCAACTCTCAAATACTGATATATTTACCACGTGGGTTAAACTTTCCTCTTCTTCAATCAATTCTGAACTTCATCCTATACCAAATAACTTCTCAAATTTCAGATTCCTAAAGATTGGTTTGTGCAGCTAATGATTGTATTTCTGTGGATGTTTCCTTTAATATTTTGTCAATTTCCCAAATCCACCACTGTAAGTGTAACTGGTCCCAATAGCACTATCTCTCTCCAGAAGTGTGGATATGCCATTGTCATAAAAATGTCACAGGCTTTTAAGATTTGATTTTTTTTAATCTTCACAAGATATCGTTCCCTTTTCTTCCAAGAATACCCTGTGCACAATTCTACCATGGCCCTTATAACACTGTGCTGCAATCTTTGGTTCACTTATCTACCCTCTCGCCCCCCATTAAACTGCAAGTCTCTGAAAGGTTAAGGACTGGGTCACAGTCATCACAGGATTTCCAGTGTCTAGTAGAGTTCCTGGCAGTACTTAATGCTCAAAAGTGTTTCTTGAGTGAATGAATCAATGGTGTCTATACTGGATTTCTCAGTGCCCAATTTGACCTAAGGAGAGAAAATGACCACATGGACAAATAAATCACACACCTCAGAAATAGAGTGCCACATGGAAATATTTTATAAGAATAAAGATGTGGATCTGTCAAGGGCTTCCTAACCTCTCATTCACCTATCCTCTCACCTCTTCTCTTTGTATTCCCAGGCCCATATGAGATGTTCTTTTTGATCGTTTCTCTCTCCCTTCTTCTCTGCTGTCTGCCCACACCATTCCACTATCTTTCTAAAGCACATGGTGGGACCTTCCATTCGAAGCCTACTTTTGAGTCTGACGGCCCAGACAGCAAACACCTAAACCCCCTCCTCATCAAAGCCAGGGTGACAGATGAACCTGAGTGAGAATTTCAGCTCAGGGGAGGGGAGAGAATAAATCAGCTGTCAAATGTCAAGCCGGCTGACTTCCTAGGAAAGAAAGAGAAGATGCTTGTATACAGGAGGGCTTTGGTTTACATTTGCCAGCACTTGTACTAAATAGGGAAAATGTCAGATGAATCCCACATGTAGATTCCTTGTCATCTTGGTGTTTTCCTTAGTGTGAAATTAAAGGTCCAAAAGATTCTGGATATGGGAGCTCATTTTCAGTTTTCAACAAATTTATTCAATGGGTAAAAAAGAATCAGCAAGTAGTAAAATATGCAACTAAAATTTTAAAGTATAATTTTTAGCCAGATCATTAGGTTACAAACTAATGAAAGCAGACACTACGTTTTTATAAATCTCAGGTGAACAGAACCATGTTCAATTTATATGATTTTTCAAAAATAACTTTTGGTTAATATACACTCTCCTTTTCACCCTATCCCCTGAAGTAAAGCCATATTAGAGAAATGAGGTAAATACCTTATCTTTATTTATCAAGCTGCTTGACTGAGGATTTAGGGTTCTAGAAACTATGCAAATTTTAATTCCATTGAATCCCCTTTGTACGCTGTGGTATAGACAGGGATCTTATGGAAGGAGAAGGAAAGAGGAGCTTATGGGTCCTGATGCTGTCTGTTTGTTCACAGGCATTTCTGTGATTAGAAATGATTTACAAACCAGTCCACACAGGATTCTTACAAAGGAGGATTCAATCTGGAAATTTCTCAAAATAAAGCCCTTACTACACTACATATGTCTGGGAATTCCACTGGGCTCTGTGACATAGTTCAGGAGTTTATAAATCATGAGTTTGGTTTTGTCAGACTTTTAGAGGCTTTTTTCCATTAAAATTTTCACAGGAAACCTGGTAAAGGTCAAGCACCTGACTCCATAACTCATCCACAAAGGTAAAATATCTTTCAAAGTGAAACTCTTAGAAAGTTAAAAATAGCCAGCAATTCAAATGCAAATCTCTTATAGAATCTTTCTTGCTTTGCATCAGATGCAGAGAATCATTCTGGACATGCTGCATAAGGCACTTTATGAGGAGGGGAGAGAAACAGTTGGTAAATCTTGCTCATGAGATAATTCTCGAATGTCTTGAGTTCTGTTTTGCATAAGCATCTGAAAATTTCAGACCATGCGAAGAATGTTATCAGTCCATCAAATGCAACTAAAACTTCAGCAGAGAGATTGTATTTCTGTAGTAATTCTAGGACCACTGATTGCCTTTGGATTTATTGTTGTTGTTGTTTCCTGGTATATTCCAAATGAAGAAATTAAAAGAGGAAGGAAAAAAAATACTTGACACCCAGAAGAAAATAATACCTAACTTTAGAGGCCAGATTTCAACATAATTAGTCCAGTTTCTTCCTCTCTGTGAAGATGATCAATGACTGGTTTAACTTTGCTTCATAGTGGTTTTATTTGGTCCTGTGCAGTGCTTTTAAAATGTAAAAATAGAACAGCATAGGACACACTTCTTTGTTGAAATAAATCAAATGAAAGTTGAGAAAGAGAAATAAAGTTTATATCTGAAGGAGGAGGAAGATTTAGATAACATATTAAGTTGAGAAAATCTTTTTGGGAATAGAAAAAAATAATAGCCCTGGTACAAAGACAACTGGATAAAGAATGTCTATTATAACCTGCTTCTCAATCTTCTAGGTCTATTTCCCCATTGACATGTGGATTTAGTATCTGCTGAACTGAAACTGAAAAAAAATGGTGTGAAGAAAGTAGATATGCTCTGATTTATATGCCTATATGAGAAGTTGTCTTGTGTGTAATTTTGATTTCAGACACATGATGTGTTTAGTATGTTTACTATATCTTACATTCGATAATAGTATGAAGTCATTAAAAAGTTAATAAGATAAAAAGGAAGCAACTTACTTCTATTTGACCCAAAATGTGCTGTGGTGTATATATATTTTTTTAAATCCATTCTCCATCCTGCTACCCTTTAATTTATAGCCTGCTACAGAGAGTAGGTGGGGACTGTGTCCCCAACAGAGGCTGGCATGGCTGGAGGGCAGGGGCCAAGCAGCATGTGAGTGGAGATAAGATGGAAAATGCAGAAAAGCCAGGCTACATAGGACCTTATGGGTCATAGTAAGGATCTTGCCCATTATTCTAGGAGCAATGGAAAGCCACCTGAGAGGTATTAAGCAGGAGGCTGATAGTATCTGGGCTTTGCAAAGTTCTCTCTGACTGCAATGTGGTGATCAAAATGGAGAAGAGCAAGAGTGGATGCTGAGAAGCCAGGTGAAAGGCCATCACAGTAATCCAAATGATGGTAGCTCAGACCAGGCAGCAGTGAGATGGAGAAAGGGTGGCCAGAAGGAGCCATGTTTAGGAAGTGCTGTGGTTTAAATGCACCCCGAAAATTCATGTGTTGGAAACTCAATCTCCAATGCAGCCGTGTTAAAAGGTGAACCCTTTAAGATGTGACTAGGTCATGAGGTGTCTGCCCTCATGGATGGATTAATGCCGTTATTTCCAGAGTAGGTCAGTTATTGTGGGAGTGGGCTCCTGATCAAAGGACGAGTTTGGCCCTCTTCGCTTCTCTCCCCTGTGTACGTTCTCTCTTGCCCTTTCGCCTTCTGCCATGGATGGTATGGCTAGAAAGCCCTCATCAGATGCAGAATCCTAGACCCTGGACTTCCCAGCCTCCAGAACTATAAGAAATGAATATCTGTTTCTTTATAAATTACTGAGTTTCAGGTATTGTTACAGCAACATAAAATAGACTAAGACACAAAATCGTATCATAGAGTTGCTGATGGATTAAATTCAAGAGGACATAGGCAAAGAAGAAGAAAACGTGAAGGATAACTCTAGATTACTGACTTGAATAATGGGATAGATGTTGAGGTTATGGAACACTGAAGCAGAACTAGAGTTCCCTTCCATCAAAAAACCATTTTGAAATTATAGTCGATACTCACTACCACCACTACACACACACATATATAAAATTTTTTCTTGAAATCCTCTCTTCCCTTGACTTTAATTATGTTTAATTGTTTAACTTCCCAGATTCCTTCTTACGTTACAGTTCTTTTCTATTGTTTTCTTTTTTGCTGGATCCTTTTTTTTCCTCCTCTTACTTTAAAAAACTTTTTCAGTAATTGCAAATGTCCCTGTCTACATTTACACCCTAAGCCATCTCTTCATCTTTGACCTTGCTGTCCAACCCAAGTCCTATATTTCCTACTACTTCGTAGACATAGCCCTGTGGCTGTCATCTTTAGACTTTAAAATTCACTAGGCAAAACTAAACTCTTGTCAAGACCTTATAAATTAAATCCACCCTGACTCATGTTTCTATTCATTGTACCACCAGTCTCCCAGATTTTAAAGCCAACAATTGTCTTTGAATCTTCTTACAACTATAGACTTAATTGACCTATTGATTCTTTCTTCAAAATATCTTTTGCATCTGTGCCTTTTTTCTCTCCATACAAATAAAGCTGCTTAATCTAACGCCTGGTCTATTAAGATAGTTCGTTAACTAACCTCCTTGCCTCTAGTCTAATATTTTTCAAAGTGTAGTCCTTTATTCACCTATATAAGAATTATCTGGAGAGCTTTTAAAATATAGCATTTCATGTGGCCTATATTTAATCAAAATCTTTGGGGGTAAGGCCTGGAAATTTACTGAACGCCATAGATAGATCTAGCATATATAAATTTTGAGAAAAATTATTCTAACATCTTCCTGCCTTGGTTTTCTTCTACATAGACCTTCCAAATGAGTAGTTCCAAAGGAAGACCTCGATCATGAAACTTCCCTGATCACAGCCCTTAGGCTCTCACTTAACCAAGCAAATAAAGTCTCCTGGGACTATATATTAGGATTCTCCAATTTCTGGTGCCTGGGTAAATTTCCAGCCTAATCTTTACCTCCCTTCTCTCACCCTGTTACAACTGAACTATACTACTTGCCACCCCTCAAACATACCTATTTTGTCCTCATACCTCTGTCCTTTGACCCCATGCATTTCAAACAGCCCCGAAAGGTCTCCTTCAGCTCTCATTTTCACCTGTAAAAGTCCTACCAATTCTCTAATAGTCCCTCCTAAATAAAGTCTTCCCTCATCTCCTTCCCATTTTTCCTATTCCCTTTCTATTGCTTGCACTCTAAGCTAGTAGGAACCTTTCCAATCTTTGAACTCTTTCAGCAGATTTTACCTTTTGATACTTAGTTATCACATGGTCATACACATAAATAATTTTTTTTCTTCTACTTACAAATTGAAAACAGGAACTATATTTTATAAAAAGACAGATTGATGGAATAGAAAGTTGTTCTGGGTTTAAAATCCATCTAGCATGTGTCCTTGGGCAAATCATTTTCTTCTTTTTAAGTGGAATAGTCATGTACCTTATAGAATTTTGGTCAGTATAAGTTACGGTCTTATAAAAAGATAAGCTATAGAAAATGGTCAATGTTATATTATTTTCACCTGCAAAATGGCAATTCCATTATACCTAGTAGTTCTCTATATTTTAGCATACTTTTCTTTAAAATACTGTTGTATACAATGTTTTACATCCACCTCACACATCAGCCCCTTGCCCACTGAATATATAAATATAAAGATAATAATGCTATCCATGTTGGCCTGAAGAAAGAAAACAATTAGAGAGAATCTGAATTAGGGAGAAGACAGAGAATTACACCTACAACAAGCAGAGAAACTATTAATCTACCTCAGTGCTTACCCTTGCCCATTCATTTTTCAAAGGCAGGTGAACAAACAGCAATTTTAACAATAAGCTAAAGCAAGCTCTTTTGTAATGAGCGAATTCTGTTAAATAAAGGTCAGCAGGAAAAGTAACAACACTCATTGTCTCTTATGGTCCATCTGGGCATCATGCAAACTTGCTCAGATTTCTCTCCTGTGTGTTAGTTACCTTACCTGGAGTTTATCTAAGTCATATTACAGTCCACCCTGTCTGGGATTTTTTTGTCAGAATAACAATGTTTTCAAATACGACTTCTGAGAAAAGTATGCACATTTTTTCTCTTCAGCTGTCTTTCTCTCCCCCTGCACCATTTATGAGCAAACCTATTGACCAATTAACCTAATTGAAACTCTTAGCTTGAGAAGGCCAGTGTTATGTTGGCTATAAAGGTAAATGAGCTAGGAAGGACATGACATTGTTTTCATGTTCTTACTTTGTTTTAACTTTTCCTTCAGCCCAAGGAAAGATTCTTTGTCTAATGCTTCTTTTGTTAAAAAATAATTTGCCCCACCAAGATATTATGCTAAAGGAGGTCCTGAAGGATTACAAATTATTCAAAAGGTATATCGAGTTCCCAAGAGTTAGGAGTAACACAGCAAGACAATTGCCATAAGAAAGGTACACAGTGCTTTGGGTATTTCAATAGACAGGTAAAGATTACAAATAGAAGCTAAAAAAAGGACAAGCTCCAAGAAAAAGCATCAGTATTAACAGGATTCCAATCTCTTTTGTGCCATTTATGTGACAATTATGGGATATTGAGGAAGTTAATTAACATCTCAGTGCTTCAGTTTTCTCCTCGGTAAAATGCGTTCATAATACCTGCCCCATAGGGGCTTTGTGTAAGTTAAATAAAATCATGTATGCAAGGTGGCTAGCATAGTGCAGCATATAGTAGCTTCTCAATAAATGGTAACTGTTTTTGCTATTAAAATGGGAGTAAGTAAGCATGTCAAATGTTATAGAGATTTCAAAGAGGAAGAGCTTTGGATTTTGTGATTTGGATTTTACTAATTCAGTGGCAAAGTGGGACATCATTTTCCAAAAAAAAGTTATACACCAAAATCAGGTTGCAATGCCATTAAAGGACTGAGTAAGTGGTGAGGATCCAGATCATTCTTTCTAAGAAAAAATTTCCCCCAAAGGGTAAATAAGAGTGAGGGCAGTTGACAAAGTGTCAGTAAAGAAGTAGGCATGGGATAGATACTCTTCCACACAAGAGGCTGGCTGTGAAGACTTCTTGGTATGAAGTGGATGAACTAGCATCTTATCCTATTTTGCACATTGAATTCACACTAAATTTATCTCCTGTTATTACAGCATTGTGAGTCGAGCATCATCACCCCCATTTCAGGACAGGGAAATTGAAGTTAAAAGACATTGAAAGTCCTACCCCAAGTTACACAGCAAGTAATGGCAGAGGCAGTCTTTCCACCCAGGTCTCCGAAATCTAAACTGCTGGCCACTCTGCCTGCCTCAACTGTGAACCCATCACCGCTGCCTTTGGAGCCTGCTTTGCCAAGGCAGAGAGGATTTGGGGGCAAAAACAATGGAGAAATAGTTCTCGTTTTGATATGGTCACTGTTAACGATAAGATCTTAAAAATATCCACAATGTTACTCAACATTTATGGAGCACTTTGACATTGTTGATGACAGGAACTTTGCACAAAGACATCAGCTATAGTTTGTGAGCCCTTAATAAGAGCAAGGATTGTGCTAAGCATGTTACCTGTGTTCTCCCATTTAAAGCTCAGAACAGCCCTAAAATCCCCATTTTGCACTTGAGAAATCTAATGCTCAGAAAGAGCATTAGCTTGCCCAAGGTACACAACTTGTACATGGCAAAACTGGGGTTCAAGCGAAGCCGGCCTGACTCCTAGACCTTCAAGCACAGCATTTGACACCTGCTGGTTATTTGACACACTTTCTGTCTAGATGCCAGTGTGTACATGCCCCAGCTGTGCAGGCCTGGAATGTGAGGTCCCAAGAGGACCACATTCAGAGCTCCAGGACACAGAGAGAACCATGTGACACATGTACAAAGGTCTGGGGCAGCTGACTCAGGCAATCTGCCTTCCCGTGGATTAAAATCTATCTTTGCTGTCTCCATACTAAGTAAACCCTTAATGCATGGTGCTGGTCCTCATCCAGATGCTGGCCAAGGTTTACAGATATGATTCCAGATGTCGACTGTAGAAGGATGATTTAACAGCACTCCCACCACAAAATTCCACACTGAGGAGCAATGAAAGAGAAGGAAGAGTTAAGCAAAGAGGCAAAATGTTTTCTAAAAGATTTCACAGTTTTTCCTCAATGTGTCATCAAATTGGTTTTCTATTTTTCTGCAATCTTACTTTTCACATAACAAAACCAAAAAAAAAAAAAGAAAAAGATTCTATTCTTCTGCCATCCATTTCTAAAATAATTCAGATTGACAACCCATTTCAGACAAAATATTAATTGTGTCTCAATTTTTTTTTTGCCTAATATGTTCCATAACCCTGTATATATCAGTGGTAATATGAGCTTTATTTTCTTCCTATTTCATTTCCCCAAAATCAAGATCAAGCTTGAGCTCATCAATATAGTGCACGAGCAGCTTTCTTATAAAAATCATCTTTCTCCAGACTAGGTAGAATTTAGACCACAGTTCTTTCCATTTCTATAAGGTTTTTTAATGTATTTGTAACTATTTTAATTCAAGCAAATATAATTATCCTTGCTTTTGCTTTTTCTTAAGTTATAGAAATTCAAACATGCTATTACCTTGAAATCATTATAATTTGTATTCAAAAGCAATGACCTAATAAGTTATACATTTTAAGCCTCAATAGTCTGCTAGATTGTGAATAAATACCACAGTCACTTCTGACAGCACCTATAATGGTGTTTAGATTTCTTTCTTCTTTGCTAAATATTGCAGAGTTTGATGTTATCCATATTTCAAAGGCATGGTAAGACCTGAGGGTTTCCTACTCGTGGTTTATCAATAAAGATAAGCAGAAAAAAACTGCCCTATGCAGTGTTATCTGGACTCAATTTGTGTCACTTCCCGTCAACAAGCTTTGTCTAAAATGATGCTGCATTAATTCATAGTCACAAAAGAAAATCAATTTTAATAAAACATTAAAATGAAATTCAACCTTCACCTTCACCTGCAACTTGAACTTCTAAATTGCTATTCATCTAAAGTCAGTTAAGATTTATTACAGATATATAAAATGTTTAGAAGGAAACAGATTTCCTTTATTATCCTACCTAAGTGCCATCTGGCACCACGCTAGAAGAAAACATCCTGGTTTGGGTCTAGTCTTGGTCTGGATGTGTTTAGAAGATTTGATGAAAAATTTTGAAAGATAAACAGGATACTGGCCAACATAGACTTTTAGGAATGCCTCCTTAAAACAAAATAAAAAACCAGATACGTAGACAAAGCACTTTTGAATGCCAGAAATAACAAGGAATGTGCCCCAGAGGCAGAAAGAGAAAAAGGTTTTGGCTGAGGACAGAAATGTCACCCAGCACTCAGCATTCTCTGCTCAGCTTCAAAGATTCTTATGGTACTGGGATTGTTCAAATTGGTTTTCTCAAAAATAAAAGGAGGAATGAGGGTAAGCAAGGAAAAAAACAGGGTAGATAATTAGAAGAAATCATTGAAAAGAAATATACAAGAGCCAGATTGTTTCAATAAATCTATTAAAATAAATAGTAGCTAACATTGATTACTTATTATGCTTATATAATTATGTCATCTCATCCTGATGACAGGCTATGAGGTTGTTTTTTTTATTATCTGTTTTTCAGATGAGAAAACTGAGGCACAGAGATGTCCTGTAACTTGTCCAAAGTTACACAGATAACAAATGTGTAACTTTGATTCAAATTAGATTCAAACTCAGCTGATTCAATCCTGCTGGTTCCAGAATCTATAATCTTAATTAACATTACAAAGAAATTCCAAAGCACTATGCATGTTACAAAATAACCTTCAGAGGATATAATTGTAGGTAAATTTGAATGAACTTCTAAGAAGAATTCAATCCTGAAATATTTATCAGAGTCAAAGCTTGAAACTACAATTGGTACCAAAACACCAGGCCTATTCATCATCTGTTGTCATAGAATAGGATTTAAAAGCATAAAGAGATTTAAGGAGTTCATAAACATTTACGTTAAAAGAAAAAAATGCTTTTTCTCTTATCCGGATCACCTAGAACATTATCAGAAATGACAATTTCTCCCTTTTTTCTGATGTAGAATAAGTGACCCAACTGCGAATCAGTTCGATTCAGTTCTTCTTAACTACCAAGTATTGGGCCCCTTTCAAGAGGAAGCACTTATGCTTCTTCTTCTCCTCAAAAACACATAATGCAAATTCACACTATATCAGTGAAATAGGGATAATTTGCATTCCGAGTCAGTAGCCTAGTAAGATATTAAGGTTGATCAACAGATTGGAAGACATGCTCCCTCACCCTCAAGTTGCTTGCAAATTAGTATTGATTCCTACTCAGAAGAAAGCACTGTCTAGGTTCTCAAAAGCATATGGGTGTTGTGTAGAGGACATAGGTCCCTGCTCTCTTCAAGTGACATTAGCATGAATAGGAGTTGTCTAGAGAGGACTTCATAAGGCTGTTGAACTAATCTTTCCTCAGCAGTTAGCTGATAAGAACACATGACCAAGCCCAAGGTTCTCATCATTTTAACTGGGATTGCTTAAAGATGATGCCTTCAGGATGAAAGGAGAGATGATATAATGGATGGACTGATAGATCAGGGGAGCTGGCACATTATAACAGTGTCCTCGCACAGGAAACTAAAAGCTCCCGTGCTACCTACTGCTCAGGGTGTGACTCTGCAACTGGGAAGTTCCAAGAACAATTAGATCAAAAGGAAGACTGGGCAGAAAATTTTACTCTTTTTCAGCAACAAAGCATCTCTTTACTGTCCACAAAACTTCCCCTAACAGAATTTTCCTCCTTGGTCCTCCAACTCTCACTGTATGACACGGGTCCAATTTAATCTAATGAAATCACACGATGCTAAGAACATAAGCTTCCATACCTGAATTTGACAGCTGCTCTCCCATTACTAGCTGTATCACCTTGGGAAAGTTACTTAATGTTTTGCACATCAGTTTCTACGTCTGTAAAATGGATTCTCATAACACATAAAACACAATTGCAGGTTTGTTGGGGGTTTGAATGAAATGGCACATATAAAATATGTGCTAGTGTGTTGGATCGTTGTTAAAAAAGCATGGCCTATGTTCACAAAGCCCTATGCCATCCTTATGCTTTATGGGAATAGCCATTTCCACTGTATTGTGTCTGTATGTGTGTGGGTCCTGGGGGAGGAAGAGTGGAGAGATATTTTTGCTTCCTCAGATAGATTGTAAGTCTCTTGTTTTTGATACTAACTCCACCAAACAAAAAGATATGTTATACGACATTGAGGAGAGTTTACAATTAGGTGGTGGAGACTGTACATGTAGTGATATATTAAAAAGTAGAATGTGTTAAATGTCATACCAACCCACAAAGTGCCCTGGGACCACTGAGGAGGGAAAAGCGAATTTTGACTGGGAGTCTGGCATGCCATGATGGGGGACAGGATATTTGATATGTGGCTTAAAACAAGGGTTTGAGTAAGAATTAGAAATGAGAAGAAGGAAATAGATGTCTTCACATTACAAAGGTAAAATAGACACAACGTGGAGATGTATGGGATATTGGGTGGGAGTGAATAAAAGAGAGAAGAGTGAAAAATAACCAGAGCTTTGAAGCCCAGAAAACTGGAAGGACAGTGCTGGCTGAAGTTCAATGGGGAATCGTGGAGAAGGGGTGGAATCAGTAGAAGACGAGCTTGGTTTGCCCACATTGAGTTTGAGGAGGAAGAGGAACAACAAGATGACGCTCTCTCCTGGTGAGGTATAATTTGCAACTTAGGAGAAAGACACAGATTTCAGACCCATTTTCATGCATGTGATCATTTAAACTTAGGCAATCACTTTGGGGTAGAGAATAAATCCAGAATTTAAGAGTTACTAGAATAGAACAGTAAGAAGTACTCTTTGGGGACTCAGAGAGATATATAGTTTTAAAAGAAACTTTAGAGACCTGGGGAGGAAACCAAGACAATGCAGAATCACAGAAGCCAAGGGAAGAAAGAATCTCACAGAGGTGATGGTGATCAGGAATGTCAGGCCCTGAAGACAGACTGGGGGAGGGGCGAAGAGCGAAGGACTTTCTTGGCCATATGGAGACTGTGTAGAAAGCTACTTCAGGACTGACTGGGAGTAGAATCACTGAGGAAGTGAAGTGAGAGAGAAGATGATGCAGGGAATCATAGCCTGAGAGACCAGGGAAGTGGTTTTATCAGGACAACAGAAGACTGAAGTACATTTGCAGATTGGAGGGAAAGAGCCAGTAAAATGGATTAAAGTTGAAGAATAAACAAAGATTAATTAATGAATCAAGAGGCCAGAGTACTGGTTATCAACTATTTCTTAACGTAAGACTCACCTAGGACCATTACTGTAATACAAATGCCTGTTCTTGATCTACAGAGATTCTGATTAAATTGTTTTGGATAGGGAAGGCCCCTGCATTATTTACTGGTTTTCCCAGGTGATTCTAATATGTATGTAGGTATGAGAACCACTGCCTGAGAAGAATTGGTCATTGGATTAAGACCACTATAGAGGGTTACCTTTGGATGACAAAAGCTATCTTCTTCCTCTGAGATGGGAGTATGGTAGTATTGGAAGGGAATGTAAGAAAAGGTTGAATTAAGAGCAGAGACATCTTGAAGGAAGGACATTGAAAGAACTCGTGAAGAACGGCTTCAGTATGCAAAAGTAGAAGGTGAGATGTTTAGAATAAGGGGACAGGAGTAAGGTTGGGTCATGAAAGAAATTTAAAACATCCCGAACAACTGTTAGGATTTCACCAGGGATAAATAGGGTAATTGTCCAATTACTGCTTCATTCTCTCTACAGTTATTGGTTGGCCACTCCCTAACACAGAAAAGGCATCACTGTATTTCTTATTCCTCTCA
>NW_012138302.1:2317948-2323668 GCF_000956105.1 Propithecus coquereli | reverse complement strand
AGAAAGAAAAAAGGAAGGAAGGAAGGAAGGAAGGATCGATTTGGCCAGCAATTAGTTAATTCATTTAATTATTTTGATCACCAAACAGAATACTTCAAGTCTTTCCAAAATACTTTGTACTATTTGGTTCAAATGTTTTTTCTGAGGGACTAATTTATTAACAACAACAGAGTGTATTAGAGATAAGGCAGGGTGAGACTCCAAGTAACTGACATCCAATCAGGAGGCCTTTGTCTGAGAACCCAAGGGGACAAGGAAACACTGACAATCAAAGGGAGGGATACTTCTATCTGGAGGATACTTCTCATGAAAACAAATGATTCAAATTGAATTGAATATATAACCACAGCAAAGAGATTGCTATTCCCAACTTTACCCTTAGGATTCGTCTTCAAAGCTTGAGATCGCTGCTGTGGGCAAATGGGCTCCACGGAGCCACACAAACAGATCTAAATCAATCAAATGGTAGTCAATCAATCAATAAAACCTAGATATTTCAGATCCAAAGCCACAGTTTTCTCCCCTTAAATGTATTGCGGTAATCGGCTTTGCCTCCCTGTGTGCTTTGAAGATAGAGACTTCACTGACATAAAATGATTGAGATTTTAAACATTAGCTAACATTTTGGTGCATTACATGTCAGTCATGTGCTAAGTGATTTCTGTCCTGTCTTTTAACAGAATCTTTGAAATAACCCAACGAAGTAAGTGCTATTTTTATCCCCAGATGTTGACACTGAGACTTGACTGCAATCACTTGCCCAAGATAACACAGCTAATGAATAACAGAACCAAGATGCAAACTCAGTACTGCCTGACCTCAAAGTCAGTGCCCTATACCATTTCTGTAGAGGCAACACCGTATTATTCTTTAGGCGTTTCTGGACACTCAGAAGCAGGATATTAGTTATCTCAGGCTAAAAGCCATACTATATATTGCCTCTGAATCCACAAAAGTGCCAAGGATAATGCCAGGCACAGAGTAGGTATTTGAAAAAGTACCTGTTGAATTGAATTCACCAAAGAAAACTCCTTGCTCTAATGATTTATCACCTTATTCTGCCATGAAATTAAGTATGAATTCATAAAATTTTAGTCATAAAGACAATGTTATTTGAACAGGAACAAGATGGCATTATGAATAATAGATTTCAATCTATTAAGCACAGAGCTACAACAACAGTTTAACAGGATAATGCAAGGATTATTATAAAATTTTAAGAGATTACTGTAAGTAGCACATGATCCCTTTGCTAACAACAAAAACAAAACAATGCTGGGAAATAGACTGTTTAGACTGTTTTGTTTATTTGCTTTTACATGAAATCTATATGGAGTTGTGCAACTAGACTGGAGTTAGGGCAGCCAAATTCTATTCTGGGTTCTGAAACTAAATGTCTTTATGACTGTCAGCAAAAGACCGACCTTTTCAGTCCTAAATCTCCTCATGGTTAAAAGTAGGGGAGAATCAGATTAGATGATTTATAAGGTCCTTCCAATTCTAAAATCCCATCATTCTGTAATATTGCTGCATTAGATTCCAATGTTAGCGTAGCTGGAAATGCTCATTTCACAATTTTTTACCTTTTGCAAAATGCTCTGTATCAGGAGATCCAAAAGGTACTTTAAACCAAAACTCAGTAGAGAAAGAATAGAGTAGCCTTTTAGCTACAATCTGAGATGCAGCAACTATATCTTACATGCAAGGTGAGAGGAAGGTTGCCAATGAGACTAACAAAAGGTAAAACAAAAACTATCCTCATTACAAAACACCAGACCAGCCAAGACATGATACAGAACACGGCAGTATCTACACAGTGAATTAGAGAAATTCAAGCCATTTTCTGGAACTTTCCCATCACAGTCACAATTTTAATTGAACTTCCTTGAAATTCAGTTGTCCACTTTGGTGTTGGTAAGATTAAATCTAACATACTATCACCAAGAATAATCATAGTTACACTTAGTGACAGCCCCCATGTAAGTACAGTTTCTAGTAACATTATATAGAGAGCAATGTTATATATACAAGCCTGGGACTCTCCAGTGCTCTTCTATGCCCATCTCTCTGTTACTTAGCTGTGTTATCTTCATTAACTAATATGAACTCTCTAGATCAGGATTTCTTCATCTGTAAAAGAGAAACAGAGGTCAGATACATTGCCTAGCTCTAAAACAACTGACATTATTGTGATAGGAAAAAATACATTTTGGTTATTGCAATCACTTGCTGCCGTCTATGGAAAGTAGATCCTGATTAGTGGAGGGTCTATTGTTGGGTAAGGAGATGATAAGAGTGATGGCTAGGCTTGGCATAGCTGGGCCAGGACGAAATTGTTCTACATAATTAAGGGGAAAAGATTGAGAAGCCCCAGAGAGAGGATTCTGAGAAGGGAAGCAGGAACCAGTAAAGCTAAGTGCTTGTGGTGAAAGGGGGTAAGAGACTAGAGAAGACCCAACACACTTGTAAGGCTAAGAAAGGAAACCTGGAGGAAAATACTGTGTTCTATAAACCTTCTCTTTTTCTTTCATTTTAAAATTTGTCAATAAACTCTACACTGGGCTGGGTGCGGTGGCTCACACCTGTAATCCTAGCACTCTGGGAGGCCAAGGCAGGAGGATCACTTGAGCTCAGAAGTTTGAGACCAGCCTGAGCAAGAGCGAGACCCCGTCTTCTATTAAAGATAGAAAATTTAGTCAGGTGTGGTGGCACATGCCTGTAATACCAGCTACCTGGGAGGCTGAGGCAGGAGGATCATCTGAGCCCAGGAGTTTGAGGTTGCTGTGAGCTATGACGATGCCACTGCACTCTAGCCTGGGCAACAGAGCAAGACTCTGTCTCAAAAATAAATAAATAAATAAACTATACACTCTTCAGTAATGCTTTGGTACAAGTGGACTCCTTGTTTTGAAGGTAAAATGATTAAATTCAGCTTCAAAGGCTGTGTAGAGGAGCAACTGACTTATGAGTTAAAAATGCATTGCAAAGAAATGTGCTATAAGACACAAATCTAAATTTGTAGTATTGATAGCATCATAGCGTGCAGAACCTCCATGACTGGGCTGTGACTGGCCAGACTGTATCTAGGTTCAGTTCTGGACATGATACTTTGGCAGGGGTCTCAGACTCCTTTGGCGACCAAGTTGAGTGAAGCCAGGAGTAAAACAACGGGCACTGATGGAACCTTGGAGCTGGAGAGTGCAGTGCCCTGCAGAAAGGCATTTAAATTCCTTCTGCTTTTTCTTTTGTATTTAAAAACAAAACAAATGAAAAAGACACTGTGCCAAGCAAAACACATCTGTGGGCCAGAATCTCTGAAAGAGTCATTAACAAATCAAAGGACATTCAAAGGAGAGTGGTCAGGATATGAAATAGCTCACGAAGTTGCAGTATGTGGAACAATTGAGTGGACTGGGATTCTTTAATTTGAAAAAGGGTAGACTCTGGGGAACCTGGTGGTTGTCCTCAAAGTATTTAACAGCTGTTACACGGGAAAGGTATTACAGATGCTTTATCACCCCTTAAGGGGCAGAACCAGGAAAAAAAAGGGCAATTATTAAGGATTAAATCGGTCAATATTTATGAAGCACCCAAAACAGTGTCTGCACACAATAAGCTTTACAGAATTGTCTATTAAATGAAATGGACTTGATACGCAGAGCGGTCCAAAGCCTAAATGAGTTGTCTCTGTGATGGGTGATTGGAGGGTGAGCATTTACAAGGTGGTTAGGGGGCAGTATTCTGATGGATAGAAAGCCCGCCTAGACTTGGAGACTACCAGGGTCCAGGCCTGGATGGTTCTCTAAGGTAACTTGTAAACTTGGATTCAATCGCATATGCATCAAAAACTTGAAGTGAAAGACATTTCTTCTCTACTGAATGGTCTTACAAGACATCTCACTTCTCAGACAAGAGTCATCCTAGCTTTGAGAGGAGAATCGACTAAAGTTGTGAATTAAGGTCCCCATGAAAAATAAAGTATAGCAAAGTTGTATACAATCCTAAAAAGTAAGGGTGGTATCAAAGGAAGTATAGGTACTTGGGAAAAGAAATACTGGAGCACTCCCAGAGTCCTCCAGCAAAGGAGTAAATAGCTGACATAGTGATGAAGAACATCAGAATTTAGGACCTGCAATCTCTGAGAGCCACCTTTATGACTTTTGCCAGACCAAATCAATGAGGACACTTTGATGTTGGATCATTCAAAATAGAAGTCCATGTCTCAAAACCCCAAAAAAAGAACTTGGAAATGAAGAGTCACAACAAGAAGACTGAGAAGACATCTGAAAAGTACTTTTAAAGCATTAAAATTCCAATTACAGTGGGTACCATATGTCATAAAAGGACAATGACCAACGTAAGACAATAGTTACCAAAACTAACTATGACTGAGACAAGAAACCCAGTACCGATGGAGTTTTGAATGTTGGAGTGCTGAGAACCGTGCACTTAATCCAGCTGTAAAATTCAAGAGGAAAAATCAGATCCAACTAACAACTACAAGTTGTTGCTTTGTGTTAGAGCAGATGGAGAGGAAAAAGATGGGAATGAAGATTTATTAAGCACCTACTTTTGGTCAGGCACAGTGCTAGGTGCTTTACACGTGTTACCTCACCTAATCCTCATGCTAACCTTGATAAAAAAGGAAATTTATCCCCATGTAATTTAATGGAGTAGTTAGAATGGCTGTAAAGAACTACACTTTAAGAAAAACAAACTGATGTGACACAACACTTAAATAGTATTATTTAAACTATTTCAAAGAGATAATTACTATTCCGTTAAAAAAGATAGAAATGATGGAAAGGCATAATGAACCCAAAGTCACACAAGCAGCCACTGGCAGTCAGAATTTATCACAGTTCTTGCTTCGATATCTACTTCTAAGTATGTGAAATTTCAGAATTCTCTACTTCTGAAATGAGTTTACTCTGTCTAGAGTGGAAAATGATGCACAGTAGAATTACCTGAGAGAAAAAGTAAAAACCTTCCAAGGAAAATCAATTAAAACATGGATGAAGGCCATGGCAGCCGCCATAAACACATTCTTTTGCCAAAGAATTAATATACACCTCTAGACAAAAAGATTTATACAAAAAAGTGTTGCATCACATCGGTTTCTGTTTCTAAAAGTGTAGTTCTTTACAACAGTTCTAACTACTCCATTAAATTATCCCAGCGGACATGGTCAGGTACACATAACTATCATTAAACTCCGTTTCCAAACACTATCGTTGCATTTATATCTCCAAATTTAAACCTTCAGCATCTCCTCTGGCTTTTCTCAGATAGTATCCTGGTGAAAATCAGAATTCTAATAAATCACATCTTCACAGTATAAATCTCATGGTAGGCAGAAGAGCTAGATTTTTTAAAATACTGCAATATTTAATAACACTTTGATTATAATTATTAATGAGATCCAGAATCCTGAAACAAGGTAATCAGAACAGAGTAAAACATAAATGTAAGAAACTTAAAAATATGTCCAAATTTCCAAGAATATTTAAGGTGGAAAAATTAAACTAAGTTATTAATATAATGAATCATCTCTTTGAATCAAAGCAGATTTTTACTAGCAGAGGGGCTATCAAGAGAATAAATTGAAGCACCCAAAGATGGTTGAGCTAGATGTCCTTTAAAGTCTTTCCTTCTCTTATGTACATTTTTCCTAAAATGTCTAAGTAATAATACATGAAGACTTTCAAATGAAGATACTC
>NW_012138302.1:2313700-2316878 GCF_000956105.1 Propithecus coquereli | reverse complement strand
TACACATACAGACATATATGCAAAAAGTTTAGTTCTTTACAGCAGTTCTAACTATTCACGTATGTGTATACATATGTGTGTGTGTTTATATGTGTGTGTGAGTGTATATGTATATTTGTGTGTGGTATCCAAGCAGCTCACTTAAGCATGGTATCATTTATCAGCCAATATTTACCTGAGACCTAGAAATTAAGGGAATAAAGTCCTGAACAACCAATAGAAATGTCTAAAAGTGAGGATTAAGTAGATCCCATATATAATACATCTAGTGGCTTATCGAAGGTATTCAATAATTATCACTATGTTATTATCATCATTATTTCTTCTACATGGCTACACAAAGGGCCTGGGACCACTTTTCCTAGCAAACTTATTTAGCGTTAAAGCAGACAAGAAACAATCAACTGAAATAGAGGGCACATATTGTTACAGCCAGGCCTACTCACAATAGCAAAGAGTTATAGTTACCATTCTAACACTAAGGGAAAATTATAAAAGGCAGACGTAACTCAAAAGAAAGAGCAATGTGGGGCCATTTGCACCAGGACAACTAGTTTAGACTATCTGTAGCCATGAAGAACATAATTTAGTCTTTGCAAAGCACACACTTTATGTTCTTAATGATGACATTTTGTTAAAAATAGCAGCTGCAGAGTCAGATGCATCTGAGTTCAAATCCCAGCTCTACAACCCTGTGGTTTTGTGATTTTGGCTAAGTTACTTAACTATTTTGATTCTCAGTTTACTGCTCTCTTAAATAGGAATTGCATCTTCTCCCTCACAGTAGTAGGTCGGAATGAATGCAAATGGCCAATCTAGGGCCCACTACATGGAATCCACTTAGGTAGCTATATTATTATTACCACGCTTTGCTTAAGGAAACATGGAAATATATAATGCATTTTTAAAGATCCATTTCAAATAGTTTAATGTAATGAAACAATTTTGTCACTTAAAACGATGATTTCAGTTATCTACAAAATTAACATATGGAAAGCCTAATTTCCACATGATGCTGCCACGAATATGAAAGCTTGGTTTATAATATATATATAACCAGACACAAATGGAAGAGAAAATAGGTAATCAAAAGGCAGACAGGAAAAATAGTGTCCCCTTCTCCCCTTTATTTGGGTCAAATCAAGTTCACAAATGTCTCAGACTTTAAAGGCTGTTGAATAAATGTGGAAACGGGACCAGTCACTACACCACTGTAAGTGTAACTACACTCACTTGGAAGTATATTTCTGCTATTTTTCTTTCATGACACTTCCCTGTTTATCTATTTGAAATCACAGACAAAATGTGGGTCCCTCCAGAATATACACTTATAAATGCCAGTGATAATTTGAACACTCACAATGTCAGAGGAAGAAATTCCACTTTGAAAGAGTACAAAACCTTCTGATGACATTCATGCTATGATCATGGGGATACTCAATCAGCTTAATAGACACAGTATTTCACAGCTCTTAAGAGGAATGGTAAAAGGAAATGGAGAGATGTACATAATAACCAGTGCCTCTCCAGTGCTTGGAAGACACTCAAGGAATACCTGCTGAACTAATAAACACATTTATCCTCACTTTAACGTACAGAGAAATCTTGAAGAAAATAGATGCTGGATAGATAGATAAAACTAGGACCTTGGTTCAAGAGAATTGAGTCTCTGTATTATTCAGAACTCTTCTGGGTATAAATGACAGAAACACAATTCAAATACACCCGAGCAAATATGAAATATATTGGCTTATATAAGTAACAATGTCAGAAGTTGAGTGGCTTTGGCAGAGCTAGATCCATCTGCCCCAAAATGTTCTCTCTTCATTTCTTGGCTCTATTTCTTTTGGATTGGCTACATTTTCCAAAAGTTTCTTTCCATGTGGTAGAAATAGATAGCCACTAGCATCTTTGGACTTACATAAAATTTGCCCTCAGAAGGACAGAGAGGTTCTCTCTTCAAACATCCAAATAATTATCCAAAAAGAGGCTCCAAATGAATGAATCATAACGGCTAGAACCTTGGTTCATGTGACCACATCTGCAGGGGCAGGAAAGGAACTGCCCTTTGATTGACAGGCTTATCAGAATCATATGGTGAGAGAAAGGGACAATTTCCAAAAGAAAAGGAGGTAGGAGAGACAAAATAATAGATGTCATCTACAGTTCCCTACTCTAAATTACTTTTATATCCTTCGTTGGTTCCTTCCTTGAGCCTCCGTAGTATTGTAATCAGTTGCTTATACACCCAAGATCTCCTCAAGATTTAAACATTCTGAGAAGAAAAGCATGTTTTCCTTGCAACGTGGTGCTTTGGACATTGTCCACATTTACTAATTTAAAGGGATAACTTATGCAAAACCACTGTATAAACTGTAAAGAATTTTACAAATGTAAATATTTAGGAGAATGGATTTAATTTTCTTTGACCTTTTGACAGAGTTAAAAACTTGAGAACTTCTATCTCAAAATTCAGTTATTTTAAGAGCCTATGCAAGACTTCTTCCAGCAGTGGCTTCCACATCTATGCTTCCTTCAACTCACATCTTTTTATTGGATGCCTTTTTTCCTGATTAATACCATAAAGGATATGAAGATAAAATTTAAAAAAATATGTCATTACCTTGAAACATGACTCCTACAGTAGTCATTGTAATATCATTTTCTTATTCCTGGCACTGAGCAAGATACCTGGAATGCAGCCACATCAATTTTTCTTTTTGTTAGTTACCACATCTAGTCTGGTCTGCATTGGCCGTTTCTCCTACAGATGTTATTTCTTTCAACACTCAGAATGAAGTAGTTTGTTTTCAATATTCCCCAGTATGTTTATGCACCCTTACAAGTCATCACTATCTTGAAAGTTCAGTCTCTCACCCATTTGTCTAAAATTTTATTTCTAAGCTACTTTCTTAAGATTTCCTAGTTTTCATATATTTAGAAATAAGGAGAAAAAGCATACCCCTCCAAAGAAGGGCCATGTTTTTTACTCATTATTATTTAGTCACTCACAGTGAGCTGCAATCAAAAAATATTCCCCAAAATACTTTTTATTTATTCTTAGAAATGAAAAAAAAAATGAGTTCATATATTTAGAAATAAGGAGAAAAAGAATACCCCTCCAAAGAAGGGCCATGTTTTTTACTCATTGTTATTTAGTCACTCACAGTGAGCTGCA
>NW_012138302.1:2311308-2312950 GCF_000956105.1 Propithecus coquereli | reverse complement strand
TATAACATTTCTGCTTGACCATTTTTCTATATCTCATCTTATAACTAGCATCATCTACATTCTAGATGGTGCTAGATAATGTGGATTGGAATGAGATATAATTACGTTTATGAAATAAAGTAATGCCAGTACTTTCTTATTTTGGTTGTTTAATAGTTATAAGGGGAATTGACAAAGTATGTTATTCAGCAAAATGTGTGAGCATTGTCTACTGTCAGGTAATTTAGATCTAACACCATCAATTTGCAACACGGATGGGCAAAAAGGA
Source organism: Propithecus coquereli (assembly GCF_000956105.1). NCBI lineage: Eukaryota > Metazoa > Chordata > Mammalia > Primates > Indriidae > Propithecus > Propithecus coquereli. Next base: position 2,312,682 of record NW_012138302.1, on the reverse strand, counting down.
CATGTGTAAGCATGAAAGGCCTCAAATGAGCTTGCAACATAATTATAAAAACAAGGAAGACTCACTTAAAAGACTCAATATGTCTCTCAAGTCCAGTTTGTCTAACTAGAGAGGAAAAGACTTCAAAGTGTTTTGCCCCACCCCCATAAGTACCCGCCACAGGTGCTGTTACTTGAATCTTCCTGATGACATGGGCCACCCTAAACCTTGTGATTCAGTACATTGGACAGCACACTGGCTTTAAAAATTTACTGGCCAGGAACCTGAGCAATCTTGGTCCAGTAGTTGGAGATTTAGATCTTGAGATTCTAAGACAAAGGAGAAAAAACTAAATTCTTTGTGAGCCTCCTTTTTTGGGTAACAATTTTTTTCCACCATGGTGAGGTCTACAGATATTAATTTCATTTCCCCAAACAACCTAGCTGGTTCCATGCAATCCCAAACAAAGGTAACTGACTGCAGCTCAACAGTGTTCTTCTCTTGGGCTCTAATCATTTCTATGTGATCGTGCCATAGTAATTACTTTGCAAATAAAGAGAATGTTAAAAAAGTGACTAAACTTTTAAAGTTTGACAGAGTCACAAATGTTTTGCAGTCCACTGGAAATACTCTGAATTTCCAATTCTAATGTCATCAATGTATCCTCCCAAGCAACCTCTACTAATGTGTTACATAAATATTTGGTGAATGACTATTGAAGGAATATTCGTAAGTAAGGTGAGCTCTGTGGATCTACCTTGTCCTTATGGATATAATTTGCCAACCTAAATAACAGAGACAGGCTCTCTAAAAAAAATGATATTTATTCAGGAATAGGGCATTGCAATGAGAATACGCATGCCATAGCAAACTAAGTGCATTTCAGGGCGGTAAAGAAAGACAAAAGTTTTTAAAGCAACATGAGGAGAATTGCATACTTGTTTTGAGATAATTATCCTTGGCTACAAGGATCAATAACAAGGCTGGCAGCATATCGAGGGTGGATGGGCAGCTGCTAGGCAGATATCCTCTCAAAAAATATTTTTTCTTTAAGGTTGTGTTGGGCTTTGTGCAATGTTGCAGTTTTAGCAGAGTTTTCTTGCGACAGTTTTTGTTATCAGGCATTTATGCATGAAAGCCCTCTCTTTATAGACTTCCCCAGCTCTGTTTGTCAGGGTGTTTTTTAACATGTGACTCCATTTTGATCCTGACAGCTTTCACGTCGCCCGCTTTTGATCAAGATCTAATAATGTGTTACATAAATATTTGGTGAATGAATAAATGTTGAAGGAATATTTATAAGTAAGGTGAACTCTGTGAATCTCCCTTTTCCTTATGGATATAATTTTATAGCAAAGTTGAGCCAGATAAATGAACAAGTGATATGATTTTACC
>NW_012138302.1:2300028-2309953 GCF_000956105.1 Propithecus coquereli | reverse complement strand
CACAACAATTCAACTTAGACATCTGTCTGTAAACACTTTGAGCATCTTCCCACTCCTTCAGAAAGCAGGATTGATTGGTGGTTCTCTCATTTGTACATATCGTGATTAGAGTTAACTATTAAGTCTTGGCACCTACCACAGGATTTTTCAATCAGTTGCTTGTATGTCTCCTTCCATGTCTTATCTTACTGTCCCTGTTCTTAGCACAGTATATAGCAGGACGTAGCCAGTGCTCAATAAATGTTTACTGGTTGACCAGTGAATGCATGACAACCCATTTAACAGAGTAGCTAAGGAAACAGAAAATCGTTGATTTTCTCAAGGGAAGAGCCATCCAGAGACCAAATACTACCTTGCCTAGTACTTCCTATATCCTGCTCTCAACTAATATTAAAGTATCTCAAGGATCTCAAGAGCCAAGGATCTCAAACACATGACCTCAGTATATAACAACACAGTTGTTTAGAACCTCATACCTAGTAGGAATAACAAGGGATATTTATTAATCACATACAAAATTCCAGTGCTATCTCTACTATCCTTGAGGAAGACATAATTTTGTGCATTTTGGTTATTAGGTTGCTTCCCACACTTCAGTTCTGTACCTTTAAAAATAAAATGGCAAGATAAAGGGAAATTTTAGCATTTTTGAGGCAAACGTGGATCCCATAGATATGACCTTATTCACCCCAGACTCAGTCCTCAGATCACCACTTACATAAAAAGAAAACAACCACCAAATCTAAAAAACCTCATCAAGACATAGTATAAGAGGTTATGACTTAGAAGATTAAAAAGCTGAGCAAAGACTTGCAATTACTTAAAGAAATAGATCTAGAAATAAGTTTATTAACTTTATAATTGGATAAGTAGTTTATTTATTTACTAAGCCTTGTAGGAGGTTCTCCAGAAACCGTTTTAGACAAAATACAAATATCACCACAAATAAAAATATATTTGAGGAAACGAATACTTTAAATAACAGCTCCAAAAGTTTAAAATTTAGGGTCTACTTCAGTAGTATTGGTAAGTGCAATCAGAGTTTGTGGATAATGCTTCATATTCAGTCTTAGAATTGGTTCAACAGTTGAACAAAGATTTTATTTAGCAACAAAGTTGTATGAGATATGATATCAAGCACTACAAAAAATAAACTGCCCCCTAGATGCTTAGTATCTAATAGCAAAAGTAAACCATTTACTCAAATAAAGCTCTGATGCATGCAAAAGGAGAGGTTGAAATAATAGCCAAGTACATAAAAGAAAATTTACCCATTTGGAGGAAATCAAGAATCACTTTGTGTTCGTGTCTGGCAGGGGGAGTTGCTGTGAGAAGTAAATGGCATAAAACACATTAAAACACTCTGAAAATTGTAAAATCGTGTTCTAACGTTAGATGGTTTTTCCAAGAGCAGAAAAGACCATGTTTCACTCTAAATTAGACATAAGAAGGGCAATTAAATTTGACACTTTTAGATGTAAGAGCAGAGGTCCACTAAGAGCACAGGAACCAAGGAAACACACCTCATACCACAAACAAGGAGATGCCAGGCAGCGCAGGTCCCTGTGGAGGAAGAGCGGAAGTGGAAGCTTGTTTGCAGATCAGGCTGCGCTGAGCACCCAGACAGCAGGGGTTGTGCCTCTTCACTCTCTGGCTCCATCACTTTAACCTGGCTCTTCACGAGGCTTCTCCTCTTCCTGCTACAGAGCCACATGCGCTTCTTTCCTCCCCTGTATATCTCTGCTTTTCAAGTATTTCTCCATATTCAACTTGTCCTTATCCTCATTGGCCTAGGGTTATACCTTAGGGCCGCCCTCTCTGTTACAGCCACCACATGACGCTGATTCTCTTTATGGCTCTTGGTTCAAATTCCCAAGGGAGGGAATCTGCCTGTTCAGCTTACCTTTTCTATTTCAGCCCATGTCAGACATCCCTGTCCAGCTTAAGGATTGGCTGCCCTTGAGTCAGGTGCCCAGTCAGCTTTGATCAGAGAGAAAGGGACATGACCATTTAGAGTGTATCTTTTGTTCACACATACATTCATTCGTTCAGTCACTTGTTGCTCTGTATACTGGATGATACAATGTGCACAAATTGTTTTTTACAAATGTGTCTCTTTGTGATGCTTTCATTCTAGTTGGGAGACACAATAATGAAAGTAAGAAAATAAACAAGCAAAAAAAATTCAGCTGTGATAAATGCTATGGAAATATTAAAATACATAATAAGGATGACTGAGAGTGAGGAGGGGGGTCAAATGCTAGTTTGGGCTAAGTCAGTACAGAGGGAGGGTATCCTGTGAGTAGAGGAATAGGGTGAGTGGGGTGCTGTGGTGGGGGTTATGTCATAAAACCATCAGTAAAATGTACTGAGACTGCCAAGTTATCATACCAATCCTCTTCCCAACCAAGGTTAAGATTAACATACCAAGTTCAAAATATATACACTAGCAATTATGAGCTGTGAATAACCAACTTCCAAACACATAGGTGCACTAATCCAAGGCCATAAAAAGATCACCTAGTGATAATCAGAAATAATGATAATTCTGCTGTGATTCCTACTCCACAGCATTATTGAGAAGATAAAAACCAATAAGAAGTAAAAGATATAAATGCGTTTGTAAACCAAGAGACTTTAAATATTAATAAATATATAGATATATGATGTTCATATATAAATATAGACCTATATATTTATATAAATCTGTCATATAAATATATAGGTATATCATGATCATTGCTAGTATAAACTATACTAAAGGGAAGTGAATCTCAGACCAAGTAGGCCTCCACCAATCCCACTTTTTGGAAACCGTGAGTAATCCAAAAGTGCTTGTGATATGTACTCATGATGTTCAATGGAGAGAACATTACCAAGCCTGAATTTCACTGGGAAAAAATGTTATATACATATATTTATGTCATCCCCATTTGGAACACTGTTTAAATCAAAATCTCTTCACTTCTTCATTTATTTAGCCTAAGTACATTGCAATTTTCACAGCTGGATCTCACAAAATATATAACATAGTTTTTTTTTTTAAGTCAGAAGTTTGTCCCAGATTTAGAGGTTACATTTTTAGTCCTGCCACATATTCTGCACCACTCTAAGCTCATATAAAATCAGATACTTGTCATGACAAATTATTTACCTATTTTAGGCATATTTATGTAATTATAAGAGAATAGATTGTCTAGTTTTACAAATGCCAGTGCGAATCATTCAATAGGTCCCTTTTTTTTTGATTGACCTCTTTCAACATCCATCACTAATTCCTCTCTGCAAGTTAATTTACCTTGGGCTTTCCCTGCAGAACGATTTTTTTTCTATATCCATTGTTTATGTCTCCCTCGAACTTCCAGAAATAGGAAGACTTTATGTATTATTTTGTTTGTATGCAAATTTATAAGAATTAAACAATAGTTTCATTTGTGAAACAGCATGATGCAGAAAAAAGACCTGGGACTGAATATGATTTTTACTACTAAATAGTTGTATAAATATGAGTAAGTTCTTTAACTTTTCTGAGACCCAGGTCCTCTATGGTAAAATTGAAGATTGAAAGAGATGGTATATGAAAAATTTCTGGCACAAAATATGTGCCATATATTAGCCCTCTTTCAGGAGAGAATAACTTCTACGTGTTCTTTGGTTATAGGAGGAAAGAGAAATAATGTGCTTTGAGCTCAGTATAGTCTATGTCTTAGGATTTGAAGTGAATAGTCTTCAAATGTATTTACTCAATGGATGAAATGGATACCTTAGAATTATTAATATATATTAAAGTGCGTGTTTCAGAAATAAAAAAGTTATAAAAATTGCTAAATACTTACAGGATAATTGGCTATTTAAAATATGATCCATTTGCTATTTGCCTTTCACAAAGTAACATGAGCAATCACATTAGGTTATACTAATCATTGGCTAAATTTTATTTTCTCATTTAAAGCAGAATTAAGTTATACAAATATAAAAAGGGAACTTCATAATAATGGCAAGCCTCTTTTTGGCTGGGAATTTATCAAAAACGTTATTTAATTCAGTAGCTGGAGATGATATTCTGCAGTCATAAAAACTTAGTTCAGAAATTTGAGCTATTTATTTCAAACATGACTGAATTATAAAATGTTGAAACAATAACAATTTGCCTTTGATTGGGTTGTTTACCATGATGACCTTGGGAGGATAGAATTTGGAAGTAGAAGATAAATTTCTTTTCCATAGCTAAAATCTACTAGCTGTGTAATCCTGGAAAGTTACTTAACCTTTCTGAGGCTCAGAACTCTTATTTCTAAAAGTGGGAGCAATGTCTACCCTACTCTCTTCACAGAGCTGTTTTGAGGAACAAATGAGACGACACACATAAAAGCACTCCAAAAACTCCTAAACACTAAAAACAGAAAAGAAGGAACTGGCCAAAGTTAGTGCTTCCTTCCTTGGGGTTCCAACAGCAGCCTGTTTGGTGTACTCCACAGGATCGTAATTATCTGTTCTCACGGCCTGAAAGCCATGCAGTAGCATGTGGAAGCATTAACCTGAGTTCTGTGAAGCTCCACACTAAACCCTCTGCCCTAGCTAGGAAAACTTGGTTTGAAATCACATATTTAACCAGAAATGGTGTTATTTTCATCACGTTTTGTAATGTCCAATTTCTCCTAGGGAATTAACAAAGGAGATACACAGAAGACAAAAGGCAGCTGTGCAAGGGTTGTCCTGGCTGATGGAGCGAACACTTATGCTTTAAAAAGGTGACGAAAGGGACGGCTCCATGGCGTCAAGGTGTGGCTTTTACATCCTAGCCAAAGCACAGGTTTAGTGGCACCAGAGAAGCTCACTGCCCACTATAAAAATCCCTGAACAAGAATGGGAAACTGGTTCAAGGTTGGAGTATTAGAGGATTCTTGCATTTATAGACTAAGATAAATTGGTGAAGCTTAGTGAGAGACATTGCAGGGTGCTTTGCCACAGGCAATAGTTGTTCTGACATTATCAGAGGGATTCTGCCCAGTCTGCCGCACCAGCTCTCTCCCTCCCTCCTTCTCCAAGAGCCAAAGGTCATACAAAAAAATCATCCCTATTTCTTGATTTTGGATCAAATAGTCAGATTTCTACTAAATAGCATCCATTCAAACTCACTCTCTTGATAGAAGGGTGAGTTATTTCACCTGTTAACTTTTTATTGGCAAAGGATGGCAATAACCTCTCTCCATTGCCCTAAAAATACAAACAGAAACCATCTGAGGCATAGCCTTTGTTTACCTATAATATTCGTATGCACCTATCTATAATGTTCTTTCTTCCGACAAGGAGTATTTGTCTGCCAATATTTTTGGCTTTAGCAGCAGGGCTCTTCTTGACAGACTAAGAGAAGTGTCCACAGAGGAAAAATGATCTGATTAAGGTTTTGAGCAAATGAAAACTCTCTGGACAGGATCCTCTTTCCTTCACTCAGATTTCAGCAAGTAGAAAGCAGATTATCACTCCAGGCAATTATCAACTCTAAAAGTACTTGTGGTTTCAAGACTTTGGCAGAACCTGTTGAAAACGGCATCATCATAACATACTTGTACAAATTTGAATTTCAATGCCTCCTTTGTTGTCCCACATGACGCACGATCAAATTTATGAAAGTCTGTTTTCCCCCCTCAGGGTCATTTCTTTTTTTTTTTTTTTTCCACAGAGCCAATCTGCCTTATTTAAGTCCAAACCATTATATTAATCATCCCTTTCACTAGACTAGAGAACTTCTTTTTTATTGTCCATATCATGGCCACCGTGCAGCAAAGGTAGGATCATTATTTTCCACTTATTTTCTCTTCTAAAGGCTGAAATTCTTGTAGGAGGAGTATTTAGGGTTGTTAAGAAGAAAGAGTCAGGGGCTGGGAACAGGTTCCATCATCAGCAATCTTATCTGGGTCTTTGAATATACCACACCTAGGATACTTCATAACACACCATGTGCAGGGTTCAGTCGGCTCGTTTCCCTCACAGATGTTGGGTGGGCTGACTTGGACTTGATCCAGAGACTTAGGCATCTATAAAACTGCCTGAAAATTTTTGCGTTTTTATTAAAGCAATATAATACTAGTTTACTGGGGCACTGTAGTCTCACTTAAAACATGTATAAACTGCTTTATTAGAGATTATAGCACTATTGGGAGAGAAAGTTAAAGTGATCATTTATATGATAATGTGAGCTGATAATTTAGGAATGATTCATTCTCATAAATGTTCAAACACTGCCATGTAAGTTTATTGCTTAGTGTGTATGCTGGAACAGAAGTTCCATTGAGAAAGTAAGGACTTTTATAAAACTATCTTTAATTGACTTTTTTCCTATATGTTAGAGTAGTATAGAAAACTTCATAAGATTTCAGGGTGCAGGGACAGCCACTGCTCTCTCCCCACTGCTTCTCTGCCCTGTCTCCTGCTCCCATACACAGGCTGAGGCAGGTGGGACAAGCACACGGATGGATCAAGAAGGATTTTTGTAGAGGGAACCCAGGTTTGAAATGGGGGATTTGACTAGATGAATTCTAAAGTTCCTTCCATCCCTGACTTTCTCTTAACCTAAATAGGAGGTGGAAATAATTTCCAGCTGCAAACACTAGGAGAGAGACAAATTAAAAAGGAATTTTGTGATATGCCATTGGATAGAAAAAAAAATAGTAATTGTGGTAACGAGTCAAACATGTCAGGGCTATTTTAGTCAACATTATATTTTAGCTTAAAATAAATCCTGGGTCTTTAAAAGTCAATTTTTGAAGAAAGTCTCTTATATTATATAATCTTTTCCACATGATGAGAAAGGGGTGGGAAGTTAAAATTGTATAGAGCATAAAGATTCTACCCTAGTTTTTCAGAAACAGATAGGTGTTAGATAGATAGATAGGATAAATACATAGATGTTTTCTCTAGACATTTTAAAATGTTTTTCTAATGTTCCAAGTAATAAATGACCATGTCTTTTGCATTACCCTCACTAGAAGGAACCATTGCTAACATGTTATTGAATATGTTTCTTTGTATTTACATATATATTATGTCATCATTTTTAATTCTTTATAGTCAAATATGCTAATCTTTTCCCTTATGATTTCTGGTTTGATGTCAAGACTATAAAACTATTCTTCTATACTTTTCCTGGTACAATATAGCTTTTTATGTTTAGAATTTTAATCTACCTAGATTTTATTTTGTGTATTAAACAGGAATATATTGTTATTTTATTTTTCTCCAAATGTATATAATAAAATAGTCTTCTCTTTGCTGATTTGAAATTCCACATTTATCATGTAAACATAGTAGTTGGGGTGGAGGGCATGACCTATTCTGCTCCATTGGTCTACTTATCCATTCCTCCACTGATACTACATGAGTGCTAACTTCTTCAGTTTTTATACTATATTTTTCTATCTACTAAAGAAAATCTTTTTTGATACATCTTAATTTAACCATTTTTAATAGACAACCCCTCATATATTTTCCAGCAGAGGTGGAAAATTAGCAGGTAGCTACTGTTACTTCCTTTTCACATTTGACAACACTGAGGCTCAGCTACCCAGCATCGTCACACCGTTTCGAGGACCCTGGGCAATCACTGCAGTACTCTAAGCCTCTGGTTCCTCATGGGGGAAATATGAGGTTCCATTCAAAGGACTATTGTGAGTAATTTATGAGATAACGCATATAAAACATGTAGCAAGGGCCTGGCACATAGAAAGTGCCCAACAGCTAATAACTGCTCAGGTCACACAACTAGTCGGTGGCCTAACAACCTATGTAAATTAAGTGATTCCCTTCAGGCTCATATCAAACCCTAAATATTTATTAGGGTTGTTGTTTTCTTAACCATCTTCTATGGCCTTAAAAAAGATCCCTTAGTAAAAAGAAGGGTAAGTTTGTCTAAAAAGAAAATTATTTAACACATACACTCATTATGAAACAAATGTAACGGGTTTTGATTCCAACATTCCAATAGGTTAGCTTCCACCTTCCAAGTCCTCCAATCAGGTAAATAGTAGGTTTCCAGAGCCCAGATTTCTGGCAGAAACAACTCAGTGCCTTGTAAGATCACTAGATTTTGTTAGCATGTTTGCTTCTGCCTGAGTCCACATTCAAACACCGCAACCTGTGCTGATTCAACTGGATGCTGTCTCCACACCCCACCCCTAATCCCCACAGACAGTCGTGGTAGCTCAGAAATAGCTGGCTGATCACAGGGACTGGACCACAGCTTTTGTTCATTCCAAACCCAGCCAAAGTCCGCTTACATCTGAAAAGAGACTGCATGAGGCCATATGGAAGGGCAGTGACCTGTCCAGGCCAGAGTTTTATAACCTGGGCCCAGAGTAACTAACCATTCAATAAAAACTTGCTGGTTATTTGATTGAAGTGGCAGGGCCGGGTGAAAGCTTGGTCTTATAACTCTATTCTGCCATTCCCTAAAGAAAGTCATATCATTTTAAATGGTTCATCCTGAGCTGGGAATGTTTCTAATGGTCTCCTTGTCTAAACCTACAAAGAGGTAAGATCAAGTCATGTCTGTGCCCATATCAACACACTAAAAATTACTGGCCCAAAAATGTACCAGTAAGAGGGGAGAGTTGGCATGAAATTAAAATATCATCCCTTTGAGATAGAGAAATCAAATCTAACTGTTCTTATTCTTCTTAAGAGTGTATAGAGCGGCCGGGCGTGGTGGCTCACGCTTGTCATCCTAGCACTCTGGGAGGCCGAGGCAGGTGGATCGTTTGAACTTAGGAGTTTGAGATCAGCCTGCACAAGAGCGAGACTCTGTGTCTACTAAAAATAGAAAGAAATTACCTGGGCAACTAAAAATCTATATAGAAAGAATTAGCCGGGCATGGTGGCACATGCCTGTAGTCCCAGCTACTTGGGAGGCTGAGGCAGGAGGATCACTTGAGCCCAGGAGTTTGAGGTTGCTGTGAGCTAGGCTGATGCCACGGCACTCTATCCCGGGCAACAGAGTGAGACTCTGTCTCAAAAAAAAAAAGAGTGTATGGAGCAACTTTATCTGTCCCTTTTTTCCATCCCTTTTCTCTCCTTCATAAACACACTATTCCACTCAAATATTGAATCTCAGCTTGGTTGACATTGGATTTAGGAAGGAGAAAAGCTTTTCCAAATTTTCATTTTCAAAAAAAATGATACTTTTTTATTCGTTTTATAGTTATGACTTTAGTTTCTGTCATAAAGTAACATATAACATAAATAGCATTAAAACATTTTTTTAAAAAATGAAGGGAAAAATCACCCATTGTCCTATCACTTGGAAATAATAATAGTTGACATTTATTGAGAACTTTCAACATGTCAGTCACTGCTCCAACAGCTGTATACATTATCTTGTTTAATACTTAACAACACTGTGAAGTAAGCACTACTATTATCTCCCATCTATAGTTGAAATTAAGGCACAGAGTAGTTGAGTTTAACTTGCCCCTAGTCAATACAGCTTGTAGTTGGTGAAGACAGTACTCAAACCTAGAAAATCTGATTCCAGGGACAGTGTCTTCAATCACCTTACTTTCATCTAATACTTTAATCACTTTTTAAAATAGAGTTAGAATCATAATGCACTTCCAGTGTTGGGACAGGATTGGTACACTCTTTTTCCCCCAAACAGTGAGATTTCCTACTCCCTAGTTGAATGAAAGAAGCAAGTCTACTAACTTTATTTCAAAGTGTTCTATGATGTTACTTGAGCCATGAGCCACTAAAAATCAAAGCACAGAAGATTAGTGACTGAAAGCAAGTTATTTCATAATTTTTTCCAGGAATTTATTTTAAAAAATGGTGCAATCTAGAATGAAGAAGTTAGTATTTCATAAATCAACTTTTGATCAGTATTTATTTAAAGTAATTCTCATCCTCTCACAGTCAGTCCACAGAGCTGAGA